>NW_027281397.1:0-5000 GCF_046629955.1 Centroberyx affinis
TTTGTTTTTGTTTCACAATTTTTTTTTCTGTATTATGGGGGACATAAGAATAGGCAGCTTGAACCTAAATGGAGCAAGGGATGATGGGAAAAGGGCCTCTCTCTTCAAGCTGTGTTCTCTGAAAAAGTTCGATGTGTTTTTTGTACAAGAGACACACAGTCCTGCTGATAATGAGGCAGACTGGAAGAGAGACTGGACTGGTGAAACCTTTTTAAGTCACAAAACCAGTAATAGTTGTGGGGTTGGAATTCTTTTTTCCAGGAATTTTATTCCTCAATCTGTAGAATCTGAAGAAGTCATTAAAGGCCGTCTGTTAAAAGTAAGAGCAGTGTATGAAAATGTAAAAATGGTGTTTATTAATATCTATGCACCAGTTGTGGGAGTGGAGAGATTAGTCTTTCTAGATGTTTTAAATGAAGTGATTGTAATGTAAATGTTGTTGGTGGAGATTTGAACTGTACTGAGGACAGCAGGTCAGACAGGAACCATCAGAGCCTCACGCTGCCTCTCAGTCTGCTTCATCTCTCTGAGGCTCAGGAGCTGTGTGATGTGTGGAGGAGATTTCATAACAAACAGAGACAACACACTTGGACACATGTTAAAGATAACTTACTGTCTATGGCCAGGCTTGACCGTTTTTATTGTTTTAAACATCATTTTAATGTTTTTAAGAGTTGTTCCATCTGCCCTGTTGGTTTTTCAGATCACTCACTTGTGACAGCTTCTGTCTTTATAAAATGTGTAAAACCTAATAGTGCTTATTGGCATTTTAATACAGCTTTACTAGAAGATAAAAACTTCAAAGAATCTTTTGTCTTTTTTTGGAAAAACCACCAAAGTATCAAATCTGATTTTGTGTCTTTACAACAGTGATGGGATATTGGGAAAGTCCAAATAAGACAATTCTGTCAACAGTACACTCAGAACGTTACAGAAACTTAGTGAGCTCAGTGAAAGCTCTGGAGTCTGAAGTGGAGGAGCTCCAGGACTTAGCTGAAGCCACAGGAGACCCACGCCACACTGAGACACTTGGTGTTTGGGCTCAGGGGATCTGGTCAGGTCCCGCTTTCAAAATGTAGCCCAGATGGATGTCCCATCACACTTTTTCTTTGGTCTGGAGCGTAAGAATGGACAGAAGAGGTTCATTCACAGCTTAAAATCTGACACTGGACAGGTGCTGACTGACCATACTGCAGTCTGTAAGTGTGCTGTCGGTTTTTACAGTAACCTGTTTAAATGTGAGCATAGAGAGGAGCAGGAGGTGTCTCAGAGCTTTTATACTGGTCTCCCTCAAGTTGAACAGCAGAGTAATGTAGAGTTGGAAGCAGCTCTCTCCTCTGATGAACTCTATGCCGCTCTGCAGAGCATGCAGAGTGGGAAAGCTCCCGGGATAGACGGTCTGCCTGTTGGGGGGGGGGGGGGGGGGGGTCTGCTGGCAGTACTAAGTGACAGTCTTGCTGGAGGACGTCTGCCGCTGAGCTGCAGGAGGGCGGTCCTTACCTTACTGCCTAAGAAAGGAGACCTACAGCTCATTAAAAAGGAGACCTACAGCTCATTAAAAAGGAGACCTACAGCTCATTAAAAAGGAGACCTACAGCTCATTCAAAAGGAGACCTACAGCTCATTCAAAAGGAGACCTACAGCTCATTAAAAAGGAGACCTACAGCTCATTAAAAACTGGAGGCCTGTGTCACTGCTCTCCTCTCTAAAGTGTTGCAGCCAGACTGAGTAAAGTGATGGAACAAGTGATTCATCAGGATCAGACTTACTGCGTACCTGGCAGGTTGATTTCAGATCACATTATTTTGATTCGAGATGTTTTAGAAATCTGTAAACTGTTTGGCCTCAAAGCTGGTGTCATATCAATGGATCAGGAGAAAGCTTTCGATCGTGTTGAGCATGAATATTTATGGCTCACGTTGAGCGCCTTTGGTTTCGGTTCTGGTTTTATTAATAAAGTTAGAGTTTTGTATTGTGACGTTCAGAGTGTGCTGAAAATCAGTGGTGGTTTGAGCTTTGAGAGCTCCCTTCAGATCCAGAGGGGAGTCAGACCAGGCTGTGCCTCTCTGGCATGTTGTCTTCTCTAGCAACACAAACTTAGATCTGACCTTCAGGTCTGACTGTTCCAGGTTGTACTGCAGCTTTACAGCTGTCAGCCTGAGCAGTGACTTGGTGATGCTGGTGAACAGTCAGCAGGACGTTGACATGATGGTGAGGGACGTCGTCCAGTTTGGTTTGATATCTTCAGCCAAAGTTAACTGGGACAGAAGTGAAGCTCTCAGTGTTGGAGGAGGACAGGAGAAGAAGCTCAGTTTGCCTGGGGGGTTGATTTGGAAGACGGGGGGGCTAAAATATTTAGGAGTGTTTTTAGGTGATCGATCTGTTGTTCTTAAAAACTGGGAAAACGTTCTTGAAAAGGTCAAAGGTCGCTCGGCAAAGTGGAAGTGGATTTTAACCAAGATGTCCTACAGAGGTCGAGTCCTCATCACCGATAGTTTGGTATCGTCCACTTTATGGCACCGCCTGTCATGTGTTGACCCCCCGCCAGACCTGCTGTCCAAGATCCAGGCTCTTCTTGTCGATTTCTTCTGGGACAGACTGCACTGGGTGCCCCAGGGTGTGCCGTACCTGCCGAGAGATGAAGGAGGGCAGGGTCTGATCCACCTGAGCAGCAGGGGGGCTACCTTCCGTTTGCAGTTCCTGCAAAGGTTTCTGTACGGTCCGACTGATTTGGTGTGGAGGCCGCTGGCTCGCACCATCTTGAGTCAGCTAGGTGGACTGGGACTGCACAGGTCTTTGTTTTTGATGGACTTAAAACAGTCTAACATCAAGGAACTACCTGAATTCTATTGTGGACTGTTTAAGGTGTGGAACTTGTTGAAAAAGGAGAGGCTGGGTCACCACGGCTCAGTGTTCTGGCTGCTCCAGGAACCGGTCATATACAGGACCCGTCTCAGTCCGGTCTGTCAGGTGGGGCCGACTCCGCTCAGGCAGTTCTGTGTGTCTAATTTGGTGACTCTGGGAAATGTAGTCCAGCTTGCAGGTGCAAACATGGACAATGCAGCTCCTCTAGAGGTGAGATGGACTCTGCTGTCACTCTGTTGCTTAATAAATGGAGAGAAGCTCTCAGACAGTGAGCGGACTCTGTTGGATCAGTATTGTAATGGTTCTGTTAAACCTGATGAGAATCATGTTTTCCCTTCAATGAACGTTTCCCCAGATTTTAAGGACTGTACAGGACCTTTTTTAAAAAGTGGGAATTCTTCTGAGTTTTCTTTTCAAGATGTGAATGGAAAGTTAATGTATAAAATGTTTGTTAAAGTTTTGCACAGGGACAAATTAAATGGTAAAACTGACACTCCATGGAGAGCTCACTTAGCTGTATAAACTCTCTGATCAGAAGAGCTGCTGAGCTGCAGAGGCTCTGCATGGCAGCCTGGCTGCTCATGCTTTTGTCTCTGTCATTAATTCTGATGTCAGCCATGAATAATCGTGAAACTGTTTTTCATTGTTTCATGGAGTGTTGCTGCTGTTCACCGTGCTGGAAGACGTGTTTGGATTGTTTGGGGAAGTTTTTTCTAAACTCATGTTCATTCTGGGCTACAGGAACTCTCAGAAGAACAAAGACAAATGTCAGCTTTTTAATTTCATCCTGGGGAGGCAAAGATGGCCGTGTGTCTGAGCAGAAGAAACAGAATGGAGAAAGCTGTAGATGATGATGCTGTTTTTGTGTTTGTGAAAATGCTAAAAGCTCGTTTAAAAATAGATTTGAATTATTATAGGATGATGAAGGATCTAGAAAGGTTTAGTAGTGTGTGGTGTTATAAAGATGTGCTTTGCTGTGTTGTGGATGATGAGCTGATCTTTGGGAGAGTGCTGACATGATCTGGATTCTGTGAATCTTGTTGTACTGACTGTGTTGGTTTATATCTTGTTTATTAGTGTTTTGTAACATTATGAACCTTTAATACAGTATTGTTAAAATCTCAAATCTCTCTCTGTCTCTCTCTCTGCCTCTCTCTGTCTCTCTCTCTCTGTCTCTCTCTCTGCCTCTCTCTCTCTCTCTCTCTCTCTCCCTCTCTCTCTCTCTCTCTGTCTCTCTGTCTCTCTCTCTCTCTGTGGAAGAAGTGGAAGAGAAGAAGAAGAAGAAGGAGAAGAAGAGGAAGAGAAGAAGAAGAAGAAGAAGAGGAAGAGAAGAAGAAGAAGAAGAAGAAGGAGAAGAAGAGGAAGAGAAGAAGAAGAAGAAGAAGAGGAAGAGAAGAAGAAGAAGAAGAGAAGAAGAGAGCAAGAAGAAGAAAAAAAAAAAGAAGAGGAAGAAGAAAAGAAGAAGAAAAGATGAAGAATAAGAAGAAGAAAAAGAAAAGAAGAGGAAAAGAAGAAACAAGAAGCTGTTTACTGTGCAGATGGATCTGTGTAGAAGTAGAACAGATAGAAGTGACAAGCACACTCTCTCTCTCTTCTCTCTCTCTGTCTCTCTCTCTCTCTCTCTGTCTCTCTCTGCCTCTCTCTGTCTCTCTCTCTCTGTCTGTCTCTCTCTCTGCCTCTCTCTCTCTCTGTCTCTCTCTGCCTCTCTCTGTCTCTCTCTCTCTGTCTCTCTCTCTCTCTCTCTGTCTCTCTCTGTCTCTCTCTCTGTCTCTCTCTCTCTCTCTCTCCCTCTGTCTCTCTCTGCCTCTCTCTGCCTCTCTCTCTGTCTCTCTCTCTCTCTCTGTCTCTCTCCCTCTCTCTGTCTCTCTCTCTCCCTCTCTCTCTGTCTCTCTCTCTCCCTCTCTCTCTGTCTCTCTCTCTGCCTCTCTCTCTCTCTCTGTCTCTCTCTCACACCTCCGTGTCGATCTCTCTCTCTCCATCGACGCCTCTGTGCAAACACCCTTCCTTCCTTCCTTCCTTCCCTCCTTCACTTCTTCCCTCCCTCTCTCTCCTCCTTCACTTCTCCCTCGTTTTCTCCGCTCTTCCCTCTTTCTTTCCCTCCTTCCTTCTGTCCTTCCCTATAAGTCAAAGTCAAA
>NW_027281397.1:10000-22206 GCF_046629955.1 Centroberyx affinis
GTTCAGGAGAAGGTCCTGGGGCAGTCTGGCTCTCCTCAGCTCCTCAGAGGCGTTGTTGTGACAGTGGAGGTGTGTGTGGTCCAGGAGAAGTCCTCGGATGCTGACTCATCCTGTTGGAGATCAGGCCCTGATAATGGCTCTACAGACTGGCACGACCTCTTGTCCCGTGGAAAACAGAGTTTGGGTGATAGTTTTATAACCACACTTTTAAATGTTGTGAGGGGCTGACAAGAATACTTGGGCAGACTTAAGTTCTCAGACAAAACTGTTTTTTCTTAAATTTTATTTTCAAAAAGAAGACATTATAAAAGAAGACATTATAAAAGTAGACATTATAAAAGAAGACATTATAAAAGAAGACATTATAAAGAATGAAGACATTTTCACAGATACAACAATAACTTGATCTTGAATGCTCTCAGTTTAACACACAGACAGATAACAGATTAAACTCAAGTGTATCAATTAAATGTCAATAAATCAGATTAAATGTCGTTTCTGGAATATGATAAAGAAATGCTTTCCAATAATTTTAATAGAGTCTAAATTACGGCTGTGTAGACAAGCACAGTCTCTGCACTGGACTCGAATTCCAATAAAAGTGGAAATAGGCATAACAATCCTGTTTTTGTTTTTATTACATTTCTAATTTTAGGATATTAAAGTGTTAAAATAAGTGTTTGTGGTGTGGTGGGTGAGAGACAGAGAGACTGCATCTGTACTGCTCACATGCGCCACCTGGTGGTTGTTGGTGCGCACTGCAGTTACTCCTGGATAAATAATTTTAGACTCTTCACTGGGACCTTCCTACATCCAGTCTTTGATTATCTGAAACTTCACTATATTGCGGTATTCCATGTTATTTTAAGCGAGTGTCATGTCTGTTTTTGCAATTTGAAATGTCTGTACTTCTGTGAGCTGAATACATGTTTATTTTATGGTTACTGCTTTCTCAAGTGTCATTTGTATGGATTTTAAACAAATTCTAAACTGTGTTCAAATTAAGTAATTTGTCTTTTCAACTTTCACTTTCAACTAAAACCAAAGTTAAGTAGTTGTCTTTCCAACCGCCTGAAAAGACAACTTTTCAGTGACCTGAAAAATACATCTTTACACTTTTCACTTTCAGACTGAGAGCTCTGAAGTCTGCTGAGCAGGTTTGGCCTTTTTCTGTATTTACGACAGATTAGACAAGCATGTACAGTTCTTTTTGTCAGTTGTCTTCCTTTTATTATCCAGAATCTCTCTCTCACTTGATTAAGAGTGTCTTGGAGACCGGAATGCATCACTTGTTGGTGACATTTTTCCACTGTCAACTCAGAAGATTTGTCATTAGCAGGAAGAATGCAGGGATGCTTTTGTTCAAATCTCCAGCTGGTCATCTGTAATCTACCTCCCACTCTGAGTATTCCTTTGTCATCCAAAAAAGGGCTGAGAGGCTGAATTTTAGACTGAAAATGTATTTCTTGACCTCTTTGCAACCGGGAGATTTCATCAAAGAAGCTTTTGTTCTGTGTTACTTGAATCCAATAAAGCTCTGCTTCAGTGATTTCTTCCTGTATATTTTTGTTTGACTCTAGCATTGTTAATGAATCTTCTGACCCAAGCAGTTACATGTAACACTCGGTTGAGGTCACTATAGTTTTTCAGCTCCAGTAATTCCCTTTTAGTTGAACTTTCCGAATTTGCCAAATTGGTAATTTCCACAACAGACAGATTTTCTTTTACAATTTCATCATTCTCATGTGGTTCGAGTTCGTTTTCACAGTAATTAATTTCTCTTGTTTTGAGCCACATTGGACCTGTCCACCACAGTGAATTTTCTCTTAACTTGTTGACACTTATGCCCCTTGTTGCAACATCTGCAGGATTTTCACTTCCACTACAGTGCAGGTTCAGTTAGGCTCTGTATCTCTCTGACTCTATTTTCCACAAAAGGTTTCCATTGATTGGCTGAACTCTTTATCCAATGCAAAGTAATCATAGAGTCAGTCCACAGTTTTACTTGTCGAGCCATGAGGTGCTTTCTCGGGGTGCATAAATATACTGCAAAGGAGGATGGGAGTCATGTCTTGTAAAGCAGAGATGTGAAATAGTTCGGCTGTGGAATCGCCTTGTCCAACTGCCAGAGGAAAGGCTGACCACAAAGATCTTTAATTGGGACAGAGCACACAGTTATCCTTGGTCAAGAGAGGTTTCTGTAATATTTTCTCTTTCTGATTTACATTTAATCTTCAGGAACAATTTGCAGTGTAATATAAATATAGTCAAACAAAAACTGTTAAAGATCCATAAGGAACAATGAAAGGAGGAGATCTGGAAGAAGCCAAAGCTCAGAAACTACGTTCAGATTAAAGAAGATCACTTCACAGAACCTTATATAACGTTTAATTTAAAGAGAAGGCAGAGGTCCTTATGTGCTCAGTTAAGATCTGGGACCTTACCACTGGCAGCTGAGGCAGGCAGAGATAAAGGTTTTCCTGAAGAGCTGCGTTTGTGTTAAGTCTAGCTCCGATAAGAGCACCTAGTATGTTCAAGTCTGGGTAACGTAACCTTCTTAAGGGGCGCTACTCTTGTTTTAGATGTTATAAGAGTTACCATCTTCTGGAATGACTCGTAGACAGGGCACAGGTACGTTCTGATCCATGAGCGCTGCATGATAACATCTGGATATATTTATATTTCTGATGTTAGGCATTTGTTGGAAAGGACATTTCACTCTGATGGTAAAGGGAGAAAGAAATCCAACTGGATCAAATATACGTGCAGCAGCTTGTGACACGCCCCTTTTGGTGTTCCTTTTGTTCTCCAAAAAATCCATCCTGAGTCATCCTGCTCCATTCTCCACGTTAGTCCAAGAACTTTTAACACAGTGCTTTTCACTTCAACATTTCCACTTACTGTGTGTTCCATTTTTTCCATTCCACAGTGTTTTCAGTCCATTTACATAGAGTCATTCCTGCATCTTGCAAGATATTTTTGGCTTGCATGGATAAGCTGACGGCTGCCTGTACACTAGGTGCACTACAAATCAGGTCATCTACATACAAACACTTATCAAGTATAGATGTCTCAATAGGATACTGTTGTTGGTATTTCCTCAAGTGATGTCTAATGGTCGCAGCCAAAAGAAAAGGACTAGGGGATGCTCCAAAGGGAACTCTGGTTATGCGCATGACGGGCATATTGACTTCTTCATGGGGTTTAGGAAAGCCGTCAATCCAGAAAAATCTTAATAGATCCCTGTCCTGCTCTCGAATAGAAATGCTGTCTGAACTTCAACAGTATGCCGAGTAACTCAGGATTCAGATTAGGGCCTGTCATTTAACGATAGACAACCCATAGCATGTGAAGAAGCATCAAACCCCACTCTGAGTTCAGTGGCTAAACGCTCCTCGTTAATGACGAGGTGTGGGAGATAATAAATGGGGTTGTCTGATACAACATTTCCAACACGTTCCACTATGCCCTGATTGACATACTCCTGAATAACTTCCCTGTATTGATCAAAAAGTGACACATTAGTTTTGAACTTCTTAATGAGCTGATCAAAACGTCTCTTGGCTACATCATAATTGGAAGACAGGTCATTGTTTTCATTTTTCCAAGGTAAGCTCACCTCATATCTTCCTCCTTTGAACTGGACAGACTTTTCAAAAAACTGCATTGCCTCCTCGTCACTTTTCTTTGATTCTCGTTCCATTACAATCCCGATGGATTCAGTTTCCCAGAAGGAGCGCAGTGTGTGGTTTATTTGATCTTCCAGTCCAACACTCACATGCAGAGTTCCAACATCTGTGAGTTCTGTTTCTGAGGTTACATTAAGCATGGATACAGTTCCTTGGATGAGCCATCCAAATTTACTGTCTAAAGGCAACCAGTGATCCAGAGAGGCGCTCTAATTTTCCAGACACAATTTCCCAGTAATGATCACCTCCAATTAATACTCCCAGTTCTTGCTTCTCCATTCCACTTACTGCAGTGTCAGCCAGTCGCATGCCTTTGCGCTCCAGTTCTCTGCGTAATTCTTCTCCCGCTACCCTCATGACAGAAGTACACACCCGAGGTGTTTCTAGATCTATCTACAATTTGGCCGTTTTAGTTTAGTTTTACTTTATTACAAGTGATGTGTTTTGGTTCACCGGAGCCAAATGTGTGTAGTCTCAGAGTCTCTTCACCTATTTTGGGGAGGTTTAGCACACGGGAGATATCTTGAGGCACAAAGCTACGCTGGCTTCCTCCATCAAACAGGCAGCGGGTGAGTTGTCTTTTTACTGGAGTCTCTATCCAGACAGTAGCAGTCTGAAGGAGAACTGTCTCTCGTTTAGATTCACTGGGAGAGACTGAAATCACTGCATCTGCCGGCTCATTTACCTTTGTCAATTCATTTCCATCATAGGAGCAAAGGGCTTTGTGGTGACGTCGGTTACATTTCTCACAAGGCAAGGCAAGGCAAGGCAAACTTTATTTATACAGCACATTTCATACACAAGGCAAATACAATGTGCTTCACATAAAACAGAAAAAAATACATAAAATTACATTAAAAACAAAAAGATAGAAAGATGTTGAGCAGTCACTCTCACACTAGTGACACCTCTGGTCAGCCAGTATAACTTCTCTGAGAGTGACTCCCTCAATTTTTCCTCTCAAAAAGGAAATCAATTTATATGAGATCTTGAAGGATTCTTCGAAGGAAGAGCCCAGAGTCTTTCCAGTGGTCTTACCCCACCCTATAGGCCCCACAGCCCCTATAGGACTTGTAAATGTTCCTGTAGAACAATACACAGATCATCTAAACAATTACAATTATAAACTTTAAGAAATCCTTCAATTGTCAATACAGGTTTGAGGATCCCATCAGAGCGGATAAACTACTCACCAGAGTTCCTCTAGACTCCTGTTGGGATCCTTTAGTCCTTTAGAAATGCCTTTAGTACGACAGTCCTTGGCCATAATGTCTGGTTCCAAAACACACAAAGCATCTTCCTTGTTTTCTCAACTTTTCTTTCTTTTCAGGCACAGACATCTCATTGCACTGTTTAGACATGTGATCATATTTCTCACAAAAAAAACCAAATTTGTCTGTCCATTTGATTCGAAGCATAAAGGGCAGATGCTGTCATCATATTGTGTCGTTTTGTGCGCATTTCCCATGCGCCGCGGGTTTCCTTTTCACGTTCCTTACTTCCTTTGCGCCTTTGGTCATGTTGGCAGCGCGCTCTCGGCTGTCCACCTCTTTCTGAATGAAGCCCATCAGTTCCTCAACCTTCCGGACATCATCCTCATCCACTTGTCGGCTAAACTCCAGGGTCATCTCCTCAGGTAGGAGTTTCATTAGAATGGGGCACAGCAGACTACCATAAGTGTCAGAAACGACTCCCATAGAAGCCAAACTACGAATCTGTATTTCACAGTTATCATATAAATACCTAAGTGCTTTGATATCACTGGCATTCTTAACAGGATTAAGATTTAAAAGTTTGGTCATATGTGCATTAATAACCAAATCCTTTCTGCCAAACCTGTTCTGTAGCAATTGGATTGCATTATCATAATTGGCTTCGGTCAATGTTAATCCTGCAACAACATTAGCGGCTGCACCTGTGAGACACAGTATGACCTCAGATAGCTAAACTTGTCTGTTTTTGTCAGGTTGGGATTTTTGTCTCAAACTGTCCCCAAAGGTACCTCCACTGGCTGATATCCCCTGCATATATATCAATTACAAGTTTTGGCAGTTTCACATTATTTCGCATGGAGTCTGCTTCAAAAGACGTTAAAGAGACTGCATCTCCTTGCGCTTTCCTAAGCGCTCTTCTTATCCTGGTCTTCCTCAGTGTTATTTGTCCCTTGCACTCTAAAACTCTTGTCACTTCATCTTCCAATTCATCCGTCTTTGTTTCTTCCTCAATTTCCGCGTCTATTCTGTCCAAACATTCCTCTTTCATCAATAGTTGTTCCATCAACTCCTCAAGAACGTCAGGATCACCCGCTGGTTTACTCAGTTCATCATCAATCTTACTTAGTAGTTTTGTTGCAGAGGAGCGGATTGAAGATCTCTTTTTTCTCAGACGGTCTGTTTCAGCCATTGTTCTTCTTTTCTGTCTTCGTTTTTTGTCATGCAAACTGATAGACTTTTCTTCTTTTCATTCCTTCATCTCCCGGGTTTCGGCACCAACTTTTGCAAGACATCTTTTTGTTTCAATGAAGACGGAAGCAGGAGTGCTCTTTTGCGTGGTTTATTCGTTCAACACTGAAAATCTCATTCAAGACAAGAACACTTGATAGTAAATACAAAACCCACCCCCCAGATAATCAGTTCATTGATAAATGATGTGTGTGTGCTTGTTTTATGCACCTTGATAGTTGTAACACGCCATGTGAATTACTCCGATTGTTTCTCTCTCTTTTCCTCTCGTCTCTCCGTGTGTTTGTATCTACTCACTCACTGACTGCACAGATTTGATTGGCTGAGCAGCATCATGTGAGATGATTTACAACACATGCAATTGCTCTGTGAGTTTCCTGGACCGCTCAGTCAGTGTCGTAAAGGCTAGAAAAGATGCGCTGGTTAAAATAGAAACAAAATTTAATAATTCTCAATAATTTATCGGTTATAGGTCCAGGTCCGGATAGGACGACATCTGGGTCTGGACCTGGACCGCGGTCCGCCTATTAGTGACCTCTGGTCTAGACGGACGTCCTCTCAGGTTTTCTCCTCTCAGGTTTTCTCCTCTCAGGTTTTCTCACTCGTTTCCATGAACTTCAGTGTTTTAATCCAAATGTTTTTCCACTTTGTAGATAAACTCACTTCTTCTTATTTGTGGAGAAGGATCCAGGACATGAATGAACGGATCTGAGGGTTTGTTGTTCCTCACTGATGTTTTGTTCTGTTATTGGACTGAAAACACAGAAACCTGCTGACAGGATTTAATCCCCCAGAACAGTTTGGTCCCAGACTGAAGCCAGATGTGGAGTTTCTATCTGGACTCTACTAACTACCAAACCGTCTTCTACTGTGTTCTACTCTGCTGATCTGCTGTCAGCTTCAGTCACATTTCACACCAGATGTTTCTCAGTCATGATCATCCTCTCTTTCCTCTGTAAGACCAGACTCTAGATGTTCCTCTGTGGCAGAGTCCAGGTCTTAATGAGTCCAGTCAACTTTATATTGATGCAGCTGATGAATCTGGATTCAACTGACCCACTTCAGTTCATTCTCAGTCCGTCTCCTTCACAGACTCCGCCCCCTGGTACACCGACCAACCTCAAAGCCAAGGGCCGTCAACTGAAACGACTTGCCAAAGGAACCGGTCTCACTGTCCTCTGGGATGCCTACAAACTTCACCAACAACACTATAAAGATCTAACCCTAACCCTAACAGTGCACGCTCCTCTCACTACTCCTCCACCATCCAGTCTGGCTGCAACAATCCTAAAACACTTTTCTCCACCATCAACAAACTCCTTAAACCCATGGACTCCATCTCTAACTCCTTCACCACCAGCAAATGCAACTCATTTCTATCATTTTTCCAAACCAAAATTGACACAATACACCACCAGCTGGCTGCCTCCTCCTTCACCACCTTCTCTGGCCCTCAACCCAACCCCCCCCCCCCCCACTACTTCCAAGCCACTCATTCTCATCCTTCAGTGAAATCAGTGAAACCGACCTATCCTCCATAGTCACCAGCATGAAGTCCTCAACCTGTGCCCTCGACCCTTCCCCTCCTTTCTAGTCAAGGCCTGCCTCCCTTCACTCTCCCCACTCATCACCCGTATAATTAACTCCTCCTTGTCCACTGGCCTCGTCCCCCTCCCCCTCAAGCTCACTGCTGTCACCCCCATACTGAAAAAACCCGGTCTTGACCCTGCCATCCCCAACAACTACCGGCCCATCTCCAACCTCCCATTTCTGTCCAAAATCCTTGAGCGAGCTGTCGCTGCTCAGCTCAAATCCCACCTCGACTCCACCAACCTCTACGAACCTTTCCAATCCGGCTTGCGCTCCAAACACAGCACTGAAACCGCCCTGCTGAAAACCACCAACGACATACTTCTCTCTGCTGACTCTGGCTTCTTCACCATCCTCATCCTCCTTGACCTCAGTGCCGCCTTTGACACCATCAACCGTTCCATCCTCCTCGCTCGCCTTCAACACTCCCTCGGCATCACCGGCACCGCCCTCTCCTGGCTCTCCTCATATCTCTCTGACAGACACCGATACATCTCCATAAACAACTGAAAATCCTCCACTGCCCCAGTCACCCATGGTGTCCCCCAGGGTTCAGTGCTTGGTCCCCTCCTCTTCATCCTGTACATCCTTCCTCTTGGACAGATCCTCCGCCAACACGGCCTCCGTTTCCACCGCTACGCCGATGACACCCAACTCTACCTCTCCTCCAAGACCTTCACCTCACCCACCCACTCCACCCTCACCTCCTGCCTTGCTGACATTAAATCATGGATGCAACAGAACTTTCTCAAAGTCCTCATCATCGGCCCAAACTCCCTCACCCGCTCCGCCCAGACCTTCTCACTCAACATCGACGGCTCCATCGTCACCTCCTCCACCCAGGTCCACAACCTCAGAATCATCCTCGACCCCACCCTCTCCTTCCTACCTCATGTCAACCAGGTCACAAAAACTGCCTTCTTCCACCTCAGGAACATCGCCCCCCTCCGGCCCTCCCTGTCCTTTGCCTCTGCTGAAACACTGATCCATGTCCTGATAACTTCCAGACTCGACTACTGCAATAGCATCCTCTACGGCTCACCCAACAGAATCCTCAATAAACTTCAATACGTCCAGAACTCTGCTGCCCCTCTGCTCACCTCCACCCACCGCCGAGATCACATCACCCCTGTCCTTCACAACCTCCACTGGCTCCCGGTTAAATACAGGATCGACTTTAAAATACTACTCATCACCTACAAAGCCATAAACAGCCCGGCCCCTCCCTACCTCTCCGACCTCCTCCCCCGACACACCCCTACCCGATGCCTCAGGTCTGCGGACGCAACCACTCTAAAGACCACCAGGACCAAGCTCCGGACCTTGGGGTGACAGGGTCTTCTCAGTTGCTTCACCCTCCCTCTGGACCCCCACCCCCCACATCCCACAGGCTAACACCCTGCCATGTTTCAAACAGGTCCTCAAAACCCTCTTCCCTCTTCAAGCTCGCTTTCACCTGTTAACCTCCTTCCCTCTCTCTCCCTTCCCTCCATCTCATGATTCCTCTAGTTTTAACTACCTACTTTTATTCTTGTCTTTTATTTTTTTTATTATAAATTTACTTATTACATGATTTTACTGTATGTGAAGTGTCTTTGAGTATTTAGAAAAGCGCTATACAAGACTAATAAGACGTATTATGATTATTATTATTGTTCTGCTTCCTTCAGGTCCAACCTGTAAACTAAACCTTCCTGAACAAACCAGCTGGATCTCAAAGGTCTGGTTCCTCTCTTTTATATAATAATGTCTCTAGAAACATCTTCAGCTGCTCAGATTCAAACAGACTGGGAGGAGAAACTGGAAGATAATACCAGAGGAAAGCTGGGATCGGTCCTCGGAGTCGGTGGATTTCTTGTCCACGGCTTCCTGGTTTCTAAGTGTCGCGTTGTGTTTATTGATCTAAAGTCGGTGGATCCAGAATATGGTCCGTTATCGTAAGTTAGTGTTGGTGAAAACACTCAGAAACCACGAATGTTTCAGGATGGATCCTCATGAAGATCATTTAAAAAGTGTTTTCACAGGTTTTCATGTTGTGTGATCACAGGAGTTAATATAAAGATATGGAATATCACAGCGATGGATACGTGCCGATGGGTTTATGATCGATGACGGGCTGTAAATATGGACAGAGCTTCATAATCAATGACACAGAGAATATAATAAATATACAACTAAATATGTAAGGATGACATGTGAGACTTTTCCCATGGATCATTAATGTGATGCTGACATGTTTCTGACACACAAACAAACATGAGGAGAGTCTCAGCTAAAATAACAACGTGACAGAGTGTTTTCCAAAGCTTTATTGTAGGAAAAGACATCTCACTCCAGTAGAAATATAAGAATCTAACACTCAGAAAACCTAAAATATTGAAGCAGCTGATTGTGTGATTTTACAGATGAAGTTAAAGGACAGAAGGAGGATCAGATGTTCTTCCTTTAGTCTGAGTCACTTTGAGGAAGTTAGTCGCTGGAAAACAGTGATGTCACACAGGAAGTGAAGCTTCAGATCACAAAGACATCAGAGTGACGCTCAGACACACGTCACGCTACATACATGTGCCTCACATCACGTATGTCACAGCACATGTGCAGCGTGTCACAGAAGCTTGAAGCAGAAACAGCAGCTCCTCCTCTCCAGCAGGTGGCAGCACTGAAAACACAAGAAAGCAGGTTGAATTCCAGCTGACTTTTCCTTCAGGAGACAAACAGACAACAGGGACAAGTTTAGGATTCCTACCTCAGTTAGTGGGAACCAGGATCCGTCCTGATTTAACACAAGAGAAGAAGAGACTGCTGTTATTGACTCATATAAACACCAGAGAAGAAGAGACTGCTGTTATTGACTCATATAAACACAAGAGAAGAAGAGACTGCTGTTATTGACTCATATAAACACCAGAGAAGAAGAGACTGCTGTTATCGACTCATATAAACACAAGAGAAGAAGAGACTGCTGTTATTGACTCATATAAACTGGTCTGAACTGGTCTGAACCAGTCTGAACCGATCTAACCTGGTCTAAATTGGTCTGAACTGGTCTGAACTGATCTGAACTGGTTTGGACTGGTCTGAACTGGTCTAACCTGGTCTGAACTGATCTGAACTGGTCTGAACCGGTCTGAACTGATCTAACCTGGTCTGAACTGATCTGAACTGGTCTGAACTGGTCTGAACTGGTCTGAACTGTTCTGAACTGGTCTGAACTGGTCTAGTGGACTGACCGTGGGCCTTCCTCCTGTAGTAGATGAATCCAGCCAGAGATAAGATCAGACCCAGAACCAGTCCTGAGGCTCCGATGGCGATCTTGTTTCTCTCAGACTCAGGCATCGACGGATCTGTTGAGAGAGAGACAGGTCAACAGACAGACAGGCAGAGAGACAGACAGACAGACAGAGAGACAGACAGGCAGAGAGACAGACAGACAGAGAGACAGACAGGTCAACAGACAGACAGGCAGAGAGACAGACAGACAGACAGGTCAACAGACAGACAGGCAGAGAGACAGACAGACAGGTAGTTACCCCAGTCCTGGATCAAAGGAGTGTTCAGGCTGGCGTGCTCCACCATGCAGGAGATCTTCTCTCCAGACCTGTTCAACACACACACACACACACACACAGACACACACACACACACACAGGTTGATTTAGTTTACATTTTATTACTGGACCGGACTTGATCTGGACTCACCTGGGTGTGTCCTCCAGGTGGATCTGGATCTGGACTCACCTGGGTGTGTACTCCAGGTGGATCTGGATCTGGACTCACCTGGGTGTTTACTCCAGGTGGATCTGGACTCACCTGGGTGTGTACTCCAGGTGGATCTGGATCTGGACTCACCTGGGTGTGTACTCCAGGTGGATCTGGATCTGGACTCACCTGGGTGTGTACTCCAGGTGGGAGTGGATCTGGTAGTACCAGTCCCCGTCCTCCAGCTCCTCAGTGGAAGTGACATCAGAGGTCACGACCTTTCCGTCTCTCAGCCAGGTCACACGGATTTGTTTTGGGTAGAAGTCGTAGACGCTGCACATCAGCATGGCAGTGTGTTTCCCACCAGGGGGCGACACTGAGCTCAGCCTGACAGAGGGGGGAGCTGGAGGACACAGGGTGGTATTATCATTATTATTATTATTATTATTATTATTATTATTATTATTATTATCATTATTAGTATTATTATTATTATTATTGTTATTATTATTATTATTATTATTATTATTATTGTTATTATTATTGTTATTATTATTATCATTATCATTATTATCATTATTATTATTATTATTATTATTATTATTATTATCATTATTATGATTATTATTATCATTATTATTATTATTATTATTATTATCATTATCATTATCATTATTATTATTATTATTATTATTATTATCATTATTATCATTATTATTATTATTATTATTATTATCATCATTATTATTATTATTATTATTATCAT
>NW_027281398.1:0-29514 GCF_046629955.1 Centroberyx affinis
CTCTTATTTTTCCATTTATCAGCCAATACCGATTCTCTACATCAGTGGTTCTCAACCTTTTCATATCAAGGACCCCTAATTTAGTCCACATTAGAGCCACAGACCCCCATTTGATGAGATTTTGTCTCTCGGACCCAAATCTGAGAATATTTTTTTATTGTCAGATATGATTTTGTCCAGAATTCTAAACCCTATGACTATCTGTACTGTAAGTAGAGAGATAACAGTGAAACTATGACCAAAACAGTCATTCTAAAATGACAAAATAATGAAGTTTAACAATTCATCAGTTTGCTGGGGACCCCCTGGAATGCCCTCAAGGACCCCTGGTGGTCCCCGGACCCCACGTTGAGAACCACTGCTCTACATGAAGTAACTGTCGCCCAAAGTGGGATTTAAGGTTTCTGGCTTCTTGTTCCTGACCAAGTTTGTAACTTAGTGTTTCATATGCTTAAATACGTATAGATATTTATGGAATTTGATACTGAGCTTCTGAAATGTGTATGAATTTAGGTCTCTTAGCTTTCGGTTGGGAACTCCGCATACTGATCCCCATCCGGACCGGAGCTAGACCGCCTTGTTCCCATAGCAACCCTCTAGCAGCCGTCTTAGCTGGACCAACGCACATCGAGCTACACCAAGCAGCAGCGGCTCTTCTATCCTTTGTATTTCTATGTGTGTGAGCCGGCCCGCAGACCCTGGATCAGGAAGCCGAGCCGCCGGCTGCCAAACCCGAGCCGGTCCAATCAGACCGTAAACCTTAACGAGCAGAAACCCGAACCGCCGACCAGCAGCAGCAGAAGAAGAAGAAGAAGAAGAAGAAGAAGAAGAAGCCAACATCATCACTACAGCCGCGTGGAAACGACTGACTGAGCAGGTAGTTATTCCACATCCAGGGTTTATCTCACCACATCACACACACCGCTGCATTCCTCACACACACACACACACACCACACACACACACACGCACACACACACACACACACACACACACACACACAGACAGACACACACACACACACACACACACACACACACACACACACAGACAGACACACACACACACACACACACACACACACACACAGACAGACACACACACACACACACACACACACACACACACACAGACAGACACACACACACACACACACACACACACACACACACACACACACACAGACAGACACACACACGCGCACACATGCACACACACACACACGCACACACAAAACCCCCAACAAAAGCCTCCTTCTTGCAGCACCAATATCAAAGTGTGAAATGGACAGCAGTGCATTTACCCAAGTACTGCACTTTTTTTTTTTACTTTAAACTGTACCTTTACTTTACTTTACTGAGTATTTCCATGTCATTTCTCTGACACCTGGAGTTACTCGTGACTTTGCAGAAAAGGTTTTGCTTGTAAAACGCAGGATAAGTTCATGAAATGTGATCATTATGAAATCTGAAGTGACCGAGCTGAAAGAGGAAGCAGCTAGACACAGAGAGGATTTAACTCTGATGGGAGAATGAGGCTTTTACTTCTGATACTTCAGTACATTTCATGCCTCATACTAAGATACTTTTACTTAAGTCGAGTTGGTAACACTTTACAATAAGGCTACATTAATTAAGGGTTAGTTAATGCTTAATAAGCATTAACTAACCCTTAATTAACAGTTAACTAATGTGTCTGATAATCATTTACTAATGGTATTCATGTTAACTAAGGAATTAATTTATACATTATTTAATAGTCATCTTTATAAAATATGAAATAATGTATAAATTAATACCTTAGTTAACATGAACATCATTAGTAAATTACACATCAGTTAACTGTTAATTAAGGGTTAGTTAATGCTTATTAAGCATTAACTAACCCTTAACTTAGTGACCCTTATTATAAAGTGTTACCGCAGAGTTTTGAATGTAGGACTTTACTGCCACTTTCACCGGAGTAATATTCCATTATTAAAGGTATTCTACTTTAACTTCAGTAAAGTACTTCTTCCCTCACTGGTAACGGACATTTTTCCACTGAATGTTTGCATCAGCTGAACAGCTGAAGGTTTTGAACATCATGTCGACATAAAGAGTTTCTCAGGTTAATGATGAGTTTGAGCTCAGTGACAGAGACAGAAAGCATGTAGGAAGGATCTGTCTCTGATGGATGACACACTCTCACACACACACACACACACACACACACACCACATACTCTCTCTCTCTCTCTCACACACACACACACACACACACACACACACACACACCTTCACAGAGGGAGCAGTAGCAGCTAAATAACACAGAGATTACAGTCACAACTTTTCACAATTTAGTCACAATGAAGGAGAAATGGCTTGACTTCTCTATGTTGTGACATGAGTTTCCACGTCATAATACACACCTATTTCTTGTAATTCTCTAGCAAATTCTCATTACTTTGACTACCTGGAACCCACCGCCCCGCCCCTCCCCATCACAGCAGATGCTGCCGTCCCATTGGCTCACACGGTCGCCCTCCCCGCGCTCGGCCCCTCCCCCAACATCCTGTTTCAACAGGAAAAAACAAGCTACGGAAGCAAGACGCTGTCAAAAATGCCGTTTCATGGTGACTTTAAAACACACTTCTGCACTTTCACAGTTTACATTTACAGTCCGTCAGAATCTAGTTTCTGACTCAAAGACGATAAAGTGTTTTTTTTTCTTCTTGTCTGTCGTCTAACTAGTTTAACTCTCACTGGGGCATCAGTCGGGTAAAGAGCCACCGCTCCGGTCTCACAAAGCATTTCCATTTCAGGCTTTCAGCTGATCCGATTTATCCTGAGTAACTTCCAGAAGAATAAGCTTCAATTCCTAATCGCCAAAAATGCCAAGCCAGCCAAAGCTAAGGGGCGAACGGTGACCTTTGACCTTCCAGACAGTATCCCTGACCAGAGAGCCGCCATGTAGGAGGAAAAAAAGAGAAGAAGAGCATGAAAGGGGTTTTTTTGGCGATGCAGTGGAGGGAACAGCGAGGGGAAATCCTCCAGTGGGAACGGGCACTTAGAGCAGATGACTTTTCAAACTGCACTCAAATCAACTGTTATTCTCTCTCTCTCTCTCTCTCTCTCTCTCTCTCTCTCTCTCTCTCTCTCTCTCTCTCCTTCCTCACTCTCTTCGTGGGAACGTGGGGTTTTTTGGTTTGTTTTTTTTTTTTACGGCCGAGCTGCTTACTCATGACCGATCTACCGCAGTGACCTGTCAGTCCCGCTGCATGCTGGGATACCTAGAATCTACCGCACTGCCAGGCGATAAGTCAAACCCAGCTTCCTCATTTGTGTGGAGGGGGAGCTGCAGAGGAGGAGGAAACAGCAGCGAGGGCCGGGGCTAATACCTGGGTCTGTCTGTCTGTCTGTCTGTCTGCCGTGACCGTGAGCAAAACAAAAACTGTAAGCAGACTGAGGTGAGAATTGGACGCCATTAAATCCACATGAGAGACAGAGAGAGAGAGGAGAGAGAGAGAGAGAGAGAGAGAGAGAGAGAGAGAGAGTTGTGGAAAGCTTTGGTGGGATCAGATAGCAGCAGTGTTCTGGAGCTGTAATGGAGCGAGGAGCCTCCAGCCGCCTGGCGGTTCGGTTAGAGGCCGGCCGGCTCCTGAACGCACCGCAGCGCCCCGAGCTTCATAATGACCCAGAGATGCTATCGGCCCCCCACCGGCCTCCACTCTGCAGAACAGAGAGAGAGAGAGAGAGAGAGAGAGAGAGAGAGGGAGAGGGAGAGAGAGAGAGTCTCTGGAACGGACCGGACTGCAGGCTGAAATGAGCCGAGCAGCTGAAACACTTTGGGAGTGAAACCATGAGGCTGCTGACCCGCCGCACGCTGTGGGTTATTAACACTGGATATTAGTCTGCAGCCACACACACACACACACACACACACACACACACACACACACACATGGCAACACAAGCAAACATCTAGTTGAGAGTTATTATTTTTTTCTCTCTCTCCTTCCTTTTCTTTTCTTTTTTTTTTCCCCCACAAAGTGTAGGCTCTTCAGAGTTGTTTAACTCGCATTTTTATTTATTCAACTATATTTATGCTTTTTCTGTTGTAAAAATGACAAAGAAAAGATGTTCTTGAGTGAAATGTATCGTACATGTTGTGACAATAAAGTATAAAAAAACAAGTAATAACTGAGCAGGTACAGCTGGAGGGAAACTGCAGAGACAACTCAACATTTATTCACCCGTTCACTTCAGCCTTTGTTGTTTTTTTTGGCCTTCAACACACAACTCTTCAGAGAACAACTTTATTTATGATATATACATATATATATATATGTATGTATATACACAGAGAGAGAGATTTTTTCCCCCTCTTTTTTCCTCTCCATTACAAGATTGATTTTTTAAGCCATTCTGAAAACCCGCCCATTAAGTCAGTGTTTGCAAAAAAAATAGTAAATAAATAAAAAGTACAAATTACAAAAAGAAAGAGTTTTCAGATAGACAGACATTCACCACAATAGAAATCTCTGAGTCTTTTTGACTTTATCGTGTGTTAAATTCCTCGACTATATGTGTGTGGTTGTGACGTTAGAGTTATCATCCTCAAATCTGTCAAATAAAATCAATCAATCAATCAATTCCACCACTAGTGACTGAACTCAGTCAGTATGTTGGGTGTAAACCGGCTGGGACTCAGGCTAGATGTAGATGTAAATATATACAGTACATAGATGTAGATATGGAGCTTTAGCGAAGGTTTGGTCAGGAAGACTATCTTTTGCCTGCTTATGCTGTAGTTTCACTTCTCATACCATCCTGCCGTTCTCTTCTCTCTCACATGCTCACTCATTATTTCCTTGCTGTCCTTTCCCGGGGCGTCAATTGAGATATCAGCTGTTCACATCAGCTGGTCTCATCTATCCAATAGCACAGCGACACTTCTCTATCGTTAGCCTATCATGTTGCTGCTGTCTTTTTAAATATGTCTCTCTCTCCGCTGTAGTCCGTCCATGCTGCTGTTATGTGCTCACCCCTCCACCTCCCCGTCTCCGCCCAGTCTTCGCAGATTCATCAGCTTCATCAGCTTCATCAGCTTCTTCACTCCTCAGCCTCACCAGCCTATCAGTCTCAGCAGAGTCATCAGCCTCCACCACCAGTGTCTGGACTCCACGGGGGGATTTATCTTGCTGCTGGTGCCCCTCGATTTCAAAATCTCCCTGTAGAGTCTAAGCGCCAAAGACTCACCAAATCATCTGTTATAATAAACTATTATCTTTACTTCATTCACTTGTCTCTCCTGATTGAAATCAGAGGTGGGGACATGACTTGGACTCGAGTCAGATTCGAGTCACAGTTTTAAATTGCTGGAGACTTGACTCGGTGCATGAAGAGAAGACTCGGGACTTGACTTGTACTGGCTTGTAAATCAAACTCATGATGCTCTTACCAAGTTTTTATCCTATTAAAACCATATTGCACTGAAAACTCCTAGATATTTAGTTTTCTTTAAGATATTAAATTGATACTGGACTCTTGATTTATTCTGACTTGACTTGCTGTTCTACATTTAGACTTGAGACTTGACATTAATGACATGGACTTGACTTGGGACTTGACTTGTGCATCAAGACTTGAGACTGACTTGGGACTCGAGCGAAGCTGACTCGGTCTCACCTCTGGTAGATGTAGATGTGAACTCAGCAGATTCCCGTGCTCAGCTCTCGCTCTCTCTCTCTCTTTCTCTCTCTCTCTCTCTCTGTCTCTCTCTCTCTCTCTCTCTCTCTGTCTCTCTCTCTCTCTCTCTCTCTCTCTCTCTCTCCTCTCCAGAGACATTCCTCTCATGCAGGAGAGTTCTGCTCATTCTTCACGCTGTTCGAACCGCCGCAGCGGAAAAAAAGGGAATTCCTGTATTGCTGTGCTGATGGATGGGCCAGCCCCCCAAACGCCCCCCACTCCTCCCCCCCCCCCTCCAGCCCCCCACTCCCCTATACATGCCTGTGTTTGTCTTGTTATGCCATAAATGTGGAATGTAGTGTTTTATTAGAAGAGTACAGATGTTTAGCTGGGACTCCGTCTGTTTACAGTGAATCTGCTGCAGGTCCCGTTCAGGATGTGCTGTTTATGTAAATTCATATCCTGATCCACACTGAACATTCAGGCTATTGTAATGGAAACTAAAACTTGTAATGAGCGTGAAAAGCAGCAGTAAACAGGCGGAGGTGTTAACTGCCTCAGTGTGCTGGCGTGAAAATCGTCCAACTAACTCCAATTTTGGTGATTTTCATGTTTCTCCTTCAGTTCAAGGATTACACGCTGCTCTATGGGTTTAGACAGGAAGCCCTTTCAAAACCGACGCAATAAACAGAAAAATACAAGGTCGTCAAGCTAAAAACAAGGCTGTTGTTCTTAGTTCCTGGCATACTGGAGATTTGCTGGAGAGGTTTTGGAGATATGAGGTTTTTCACCCGACAACAGCGATGTAGCAGCTAGTATATTATTCCTGTTTCTGATCATGTTGATGAGAGTTTGTCCCGGCTGTTGTTGTTGTTCACCTGCAGCGGCACAGAGAGTCCTACTATAAAATGAGGAAAACTCTGTCTGTCTGTCTGCATCCATTTTGCTCCTCAATGGTTTTGCCAATCAATCTGAAACTGCACATGGGCATTGAGCATTGGCATAGGCAGGGACTGAAGAAGCAGATTTTTCCATTTTCCCAAATTTATGCTGTTTATGCGCATTTTTGGCAAGTCTGCACGGAGTATGGACTAGTAATACCAGAATATCAAGTGGGTCTCTCTCTCTCTCTCTCTCTCTCTCTCTCACACACACATCCATAGTCAACACACAGAGACAACACACACTTTACAGATGCAGGTAACATGTACACAAAATGCAGATTTGGAAATGTGCATTCCTAGCTTTTCACATTATCCAGAAAAATGTGCAGAAAAATATACGCAAATGTGCATTACTGTTTGCATGAATGTAAAAACACAGAATCTGCTGGTGTGTCGCAGGATCCGATCCCAGGATTTTCTCTCTCTCTATAGCAGTGGTTCTCAACGTGGGGTCCGGGGACCAGCAGGGGTCCTCGAGGGGGTTCCAGGGGGTCCCGAGCAAATTCCTTAATTGTTAAACTTCACCATTATTTCATTTACAAGAAGTTAACACAGAGAATGTAGAAGAATGACTGTTCTGATCATAGTTTCTGAGTTCTGGACAAAATCATCTTACAATAAAAATATTTGAGTCCAAACTCCTATCAACCTCAGACACTGAATCACTGAAGACTCATAACAACCAGCTGCCTCGGTGCAGTCAGATAAAAACCCTGTAAGTCCAGTTTGGAGGATTTTCATGTTTTTATCTGAATTGCAAGTTGACAAGCTGCTCCATGCTCCAGGGAAGATTCAACATCCAAAGAAACACAAAAAAACTGATGTATAGCAGATAGATAGATACATAGATACATGGATACATAGATAGATAGATATTCATATGTGTTTAGTACAAAGTGACTAACTCTTGCCAGAAGTCTGTGTGATGTGTGACATGAAATATTCCCTCCCACCACAGAAACAATAGACAGAAACTTCCTGTGAAGTGACATCTTGCTTGTTTTGGACGCGTCACAAGATCACAAAGACGTTTGAAGCAATTAAAACAGATTGCTTTACGAGCACTGACTTTCCATCTAGATCTACATGTCGCAGCTCTGAGAATCAAACGGCCTACACACACACACACACACACACACACACACACACAGGCCTTCAACTGAACTCCACCTGAAATGACATAACAGCCAAATCAAAGCCGGTATTGTAACGAAGTGCCGTAAATCACGACCGTGAAGCAGGAAATAAAAACATCACTCTGCCTCCCGACTGCATCCAGTTTGCTCCGCTGTCAGAGCGGATGAAAGGTGTTCGCTGAGCGATCAAAGTCACAGCCTGTCCCAATGAAAACAGCGATGAGATGCAACACGATCAGAAATCTGCTGAGTCTTCTCAAAAGAGACACAAACAAGTCAAGGCGGCCGCGGAGCGAGAGAGCCGGGCCTTGGCACTGAGTAAATCTCTCTCAAACGGAGCGTGTAGCTGACGGCGTTTTTACAATCAATCTCCTCTTGACTGGCTCATAAAAGAGCTGCAAAATGTGCCTCTCAAAGACACCAAAACAAATAGTTCTCCTCCAAGCCTCGCTAATGTTCCTCATAGTTTCATGCAGAGCCAATAAATGCCAACCGACTCAGAGCCAGCGACTGTGTAAACACTGAGATATATTTCCCTGGCTTCTCCCTTTGTTCCTCGCTGTGCGCTGAAGGCTGGCAGCGAGGCCTCCGAGTGTAAATTACAAATAATTGCGGTATCAGATTGGATTAGGTTATGCTGGGTTACACACAGAGAGAAAACTCCAGCCCTTTATCTTAGATTTTGTGATGTGCTCTTTCTGTTTTTAACCTCTCGTTTTATTTTGTATTCATCCTTTGTTCACTGAAAAAGCACTTTAGCCGCTTTTCCACCGCATGGTACCGGCTCGACTCGACTCGCCTCGACTCGCTTTTGGTCGTACCACTTGGTTTGCACGCAATGATGACGATTCTCTCTGACCAATCAGCAGTCTGCAGTGTTTTCACGTCTCCTTTTGGTGCCTCAGCTCGCTTGGAACCTCGACGGAGGAGCTACCAAAAAAAGTACCAGGTACCAGGTGATATGATACCTGGTGCCTGGTACCTGCCCAATGGAAAACCAAAAAAGGCGAGTCGAGTCGAGTCGAGCCGAGCTGGTACCAAGTGGTGGAAAAGCGGCATTTGTGACGAACCTGCTTGTTAAAGGACAACACACACTTTTTGGGAGTTCGGCCCATTGGTCTCCTCACCCAGTGTGTGACGAGAGAACCAACCTGATCTCGCGCAAATACGTGAAATTAACACGATTTGTCAAAACCAAATTACGTGTTGGCGGCACGTAAAGTGTTAAATTTCTGTTTTCCCAGAGTAGAGTCACAGTGCAGCAGCTCAGTGACAGTCAGGGTGTTGTGGTCGGGTGGAGGATGGGCGATGAGTCTGACTGCAATGCCAGAGACTAGAGTTCAATTCCCAGCTTGTACGAAGGAAATTTCTACTGTGATTTTTATTTTTTATTTTCAGATTTATTTTTAACAATCATACAGAAGACAGAACAACAAAGAAACCCCAATTCCCTACCCTTCCTGCATAAACCCAATTAGAAAAACTGAAAAAAAGGTCAGTGCATAGAGTAAAACACAAAGAGACACTGCACCAACACAGTGCTATATCCTTTAAAGCCTTCTGACTAACCAGAGATGATCACATCCCTATGGTGGCGTCAGTGATGTGCCTATATGCTCTAGGTAAGGCCGCCACATTTTCAGAAAAGTGTTTCCTTTTCTAAGACTATATGTGATCTTTTCAAGAGGAATACAACTGTTCATTTCCAAAGACCATCTATCAATGAGGAGAGGGAAATCAGATTTCCATGTCACTGTTATGCATTTCCTCATAAAGCGATTTCCATAAATTTTATTTGGGAATTAGTTGAAGATTTACTGACACTTGTGAAATTACCCAGTATGCAAAGCTCAGGATCTAATGGGAAGGTAACTCCTGTGATCTTGGTCAAGGTGTCACAGAAGTCGTACCAGAAGGGCCTCATATCACCTTTGTACAAAGCCAGGTACAGTGCAGGAAGGAGCCGACCTCTATACCACATCTGAAGCACATTTCTGACAATTCAGGTTTGGATTTATGGAGTTTGTGTGGGGTGAGGTACAGTTGATGGAGGAAATTATAGTGAACCAGTCTGTACCGGGCATTAATGGTAGCTGACATACTGCCTTGGCATAAATCTGACCAGAGCTGTTCATCAATTGTTATGTTCAGATCTGATTCCCATCTCGCTCTAGATTTGTGCAAACCTGGCTTCGGGCCCTCATTCAGCAGTGAGGAGTATAGCAAAAAAACAAATCTTATTTAACCATGACCACAGCCTTTCCCAAACCTTAACCAAGGTGTTTCAGTGGCCTAAACTTAAACGTTAGCCAACCTTTAGCTGATGCTGTGTCCAGTTTGTGTAAGTGTCACAGAATCCAGTTCATGGTGGAGGAACATCATTTTCACATAAACTGTCCACAGCATGGAAATCTGTGTTCCAGAGTTTGGCTCATTTCACAACTTTTTATGAGATCATGTTGACAGGATTGGCACCAAAATCCTCTCTGTGTCTCTGGTAGATCGCTCTGTCCGGTGAGCATGCTAACACTTTAGCATAATCATAGGCGACTAGCATAATGAGAGACTAGCATATGAGAACGTGTAGCGGCTCTACGGCTGCATGGTGAGTTCATTTTAGTGACAGGCGTCTAAACCTGCCAGACTGGCTTATTGGATTGGTAAAACAGAAAGAATGCACTTCCAACGTCAGAAGATCTCTTCTCACGAGACTTCAAGTGTAGGCTAACTTGTTTGTTTACACAGGAAGTGAGCAAAGTTAGCCAGACAGCTAATGTTTTTGTGCTATTGATTCGTAACAGACTTCACTAATGATGAAGACGACTTTTTTCTTTTTTACTGACACTGAACCTTATCGTTTTGAATCCCGATAGACAGGTCAGTGAGTTAGACAGGTGGTTAATTAGAGAGGTCAGTCAGTCAGAGAAGTCAGTCATTTTGACAAGTCTGTTGTGAGCCAGACAGGTCAGTCTGTTAGACAGCTAGTTAGACAGTTTAGAGAGTTAGACAGTTAAGTAAGTTAGACAGGTGATTAGTTAGACAGGTCAGTCAGTTCGGCAGTTGGTTAATTAAACAGGTGTGTTAGACAGACTGTGCTCAGCTAAAAATATCAATACGCAGCAGGTAAATAAAGGATTGTTTGCTTGAAATCGTTCCAAAATAAACATCAGTCATATTGAATTTTATGAGATTTTGTTTTCAAACCAATGAAAACCAACACCAACTTCGGATTACTAAAAGGTTTGTCTTCATACTTCAGCATTAGCATGAGCACCAGACAGAGCGATCTACCAGAGACACACACAGGATTTTGGTATCAATCCTCTCGTCAGATATTGGCTTGGAGACCAATGGACCAAACTCCCAGAAAGTCCTTTACGGGGCTTTAGAAGTGCGTGTGACCTGACTTGGACGCAGCTGTAAGTCCTGCTAGTCTTCTATCAGAGAGTAAACAGAGAGAAAACTCTGACTTCACAGCTTTTCTTCTCTTGGCCTTTCAGTGCGGGGCGGACGCTCAGCAAAGTGCTGCTTAGTCACCTCTGCCTGCTCCGAGTCAATGAAAAGAGCTGGTTAATTTTTATCAAAGGCCAAATAGAAAAAGTGGATTGTCAAATAGGGCATACACACATCGATAGATAGGGCCACTGACACACACACACACACACACACACAAATGTCAATGAAACGTAAGCACTTTGAGACTGCAAACACCGAGAATCTGAAAATAACCAAATGTGTGTGTGGAGGGACGGCAGGCCAGCTACATCCGAAACACGACAGCGATTTGTCAGTGGGAAAAAAATCAAAATGTGCTCGTTCGGCCGTGTGAGCGGATAACGCTCGAGTCACGCCAAGCCTCCCGGACGGGGAGAAGAGCTGGAGAGCGAGGCGGCCAGCGGGGGATTTCTGGAAATCAAAAGGAAATAAAAAAGTGGAGGAGAAGTTCCAGCCGCTAACAGGCTAATGTCTTCCATCCGCAGGAAGACGCCGCGGCCAACAGCGAGAGACGGATCCTCTCTCTCTCTCTCTCTCTCTCTTTCTCTCTCTCTCTCTCTCTCCAGCAGATTCACTCATCCAAATACGAAATAAAAGACCCGTGTTGCCTCGACACACACAGGCCCGTTCACGGCCAAGACCCGCAACATGTTGGAAAAAGACTCGTGGATTATCTGTTCGGCCACCTGATGTGTTTCGGGTTCGATTTCTCCGTCTGAGAACGGCGTTTTCGTAGAGCGACCGCTGGCCAGCCGCTGATCTAAACACACAGATACAGGAAACCAGAACTTTTTTTTTCAATTCAGGAAACAAACGGTGAAACAAAAGCTCATGAATGGCTGTCGAAGCACAATGTTTTTATGATTTGATGATATTTTGCAAAGTTTGCATTCTTAACAAAACGAGCGCTCATTTTTAACGAGCATCAGCAGCTTTAGCTTTAATTACATTCAATTACACACATTTATTATTAGATTATATTTGAGCTCTGTCTCTCCTCTTTGCACTGAGACTCTTCGCCAAATGTCTGAAGCAGGCTTACTTCACTTCGCCTTGAGCCTTGAAAAACGTCTTGCTCCGTCTTACTTTTTATATTCGATTCTCTGGGTCTGGATCTCATTATCCTTTTATCATTGTTTCACACAAAGCCTCCTTCCTTTCCTCTATCTATCTATCTATCTATCTATCTTGCTCTGTCTATCTTTCTTTCTATAATATCTAAAGTTTATTTTTTTCAACTGTTTTTTTGACTACTGACCTTCAAACGTCTCAAAGTTTTCAGAGAGCGACCCGTTGTTATAAGGCGGAGAAATCAAAGTAAAAACAGAATTACCGAACTCAAATGGTAGCCGACCAGATGAACCACGACACCGGCGGCCATGTTGGACGGTTTCTGTTTTGAATGGATCAGTGAGGAAACCAACAGCCACCAAACAAACTCTGGTGAATTTATCTGAGTCTGTTCTGTTCTAAACATCTCGCTGGTTGATTAAACAGCACCTAGTTACTTCATCCATACTGTAATGAGTAACACAATTCAGGACTTTTATTTCAGTTTTGCATTCAAACACAAATTTTCTTTCTCATTTCCCTTTAAAATTACTCCTAGATTGATTGATTGATTGATTGATTGATATGTTTATTTAACCATTTATGGTGCCCAGCCCATATGGGCTTACAAGACACTAGACAACAACAACAGTCAGGATGGCCACATGACACATCATAATATACAGTTCCACAAATTCAAAAAGAGAACACTTCATAAACATTCAATTTCCATGACAGAAATGACCTGTTATGTTGGATACAATGTTCTCTGTCTTAGTTGCCATGCATTTTCTATAAATCTTGCTAAAACAAAAATCTCCTCATTAAAGAGACAAATCAGAAACAAAACAAATCAGGGTTCTTCAACTGAATTTTTTCAAATAGATGATTCCTCAAATCGCTGTACATGGGGCAGTGAAACATAAAATGAAATTCATCCTCAACAACACCAAGATCACAGAAAACACATAAACGCAGCTCTTCAGGAAAACCTTTATATCTGCCTGCCTCAATTGCCAGTGATAAGGTGCCAGTTCTTAACTGAGCACATAAGGACCTCTGACCTCTCTTTAAATGAAATGTTATATAAGGTTCTGTGAAGTAATCTTCTTTAATCTGAACGTAGTTTCTGAGCTTTGGCTTCTTCCAAATCTCCTCCTTCCATTGTTCCTTATGGATCTTTAACAGTTTTCCTATTCAATAGTAGTAGTATTCAATAATAAAAAAAGGAGGTCCAAGGCACTCAAGTGGACTTGGTCATTTTCAGAGTCTTCATTAAGCCGGACTAAAACATTACACTGGCTGGTGACCTTTGCGTTGCAGCTACAGAGGCCTTCATCAGGGTGTCAAATCATTCCTAGAAGTAATCCTCTGATTTTACAACACTGGTGCAGACCAATTCATCAACAGATATTGAACGCCCAAACGTGGCTGCTGAGTTAATCTCCAGGTAACCAGCCCTCTGCCTGCAGGAGACACAGACAACCAAACTCTTCTCAGATGAGACAAAACCTTTAATGAATGTGAGTCTGTGGTCCAAAGATGATCTGCTGTGGGATCCTTGACAAGATAAAGTTTGAGTTAGTCGACTCTTGCGGCCATTTTGACCCGTAACCCGCCTTCATCTGGAGTTTTATTCTAACCATCTATCCGGCTGGTGAAACAGCGACTGGCTGGTTTTGTTAGGTAGTGTGTGTGTGTGTGTGTGTGTGTGTGTGTGTGTGTCTGACGAGTCTCCGGTCCTGTTTGTGCTCAGTAAGCATGAATGGAGCCGTGAGGGACTGCAGCTGGCGGTGGGTTGCCAGGTTGGCTCAGAAAGCTGCTGTCTTCACCTGCTGGGTGTGTGATGTCAGCCCGCTCCGGTCCGAGCGCCACATGGTTCCTCTTAAGAGCTTTCAGCACCGTAACACACCGCTGGACCATCCCAGCCCCTGGAGCTGTGTGTGTGTGTGTGTGTGTGTGTGTGTGTGTGTGTGTGTGTGTGTGTGTGTAACATGCACACACAGGTCTATGAACTGAAATGCACTCAGAAACATGCATGCAAACAGTTCATGCAAATACACACATACATGCATATGAACTCATCTGCTCAAAAGCATGACACACACACACACACACACACACACTTAGGACACAATTACACTTACTCCGTCATTACACCTGCATTGCGTTGCCATGGACACACACTGGCATCCCGTTTTTATGTCGGTGCCCAAAACAAGATGGAGGACAGAATGAGTTCTGCCCCTCCACATGTGTTTGACATCAGTTTGGACAAATCTAGAGATCTCACTGTAAAAAAAATGAAGCTTGGAGAAACACTTCCACATCTACCAGGGAACAGCTTTTTAAACACTGTAGTTTTGACTGTGCGTGTGTGTGTGTGTGTGTGTGTGTGTGTGTGTGTGTGTGTGTGTGTGTGTGTGTGTGTGTGTGTGTGTGTGTGTGTGTGTGTGAAACTTCTGTGTTGGATTCTTATCACGTCATGAATGAATGAGCGAATGAATGAAAAATTCACATCAACTTTAAATACATTTATTAAAACTTTTACTGTGTGGACAACATGCGGTTTGGTTCAGATGAGTTTCTACCTGCAACACAATGCAGAGCAGCAGCAGTGATCTGCAGAATCTAACTGGATCTAACAGACTGGATTTGGAAGACTGGGTCTGACAGACTGGACCTGGCTGGATCTGACTGGATCTGACTGGACCTGGCTGGATCTGGCAGACTGGATCTAACTGGATTTAACAATGGATTTGGAAGACTGGGTCTGACAGACTGGATCTAACTGGATCTAACAATGGATTTGGAAGACTGGGTCTGACAGACTGGATCTAACTGGATCTAACAATGGATTTGGAAGACTGGGTCTGACAGACTGGAACTAAATGGATCTGACAGACTGGATCTGAATGGATCTAACAGACTGGATCTGACAGACTGGACCTGGCTGGATCTGACTGACTGGATCCAACTGGATCTGGCTGGATCTGACAGACTGGTTCTAACTGGATCTAACAGAGTGGATTTGGAAGACTGGGTCTGACAGACTGGATCTAACTGGATCTGACACACTGGATTTGGAAGACTGGGTCTAACAGACTGGATCTAAATGGATCTGACAGACTGGATTTGGAAGACTGGTTCTCACAGACTGGGTCGAACTGGATCTGGTTCAGCATGGTTCTTCCTGTTAGCAGCCTGGTCTGTTCAGTTTCAGAGAAGAAGAGATGCTGAGGAATCTGTCAGGCTGCTGTGTTTCTATAAAGTCAGTTTACATTCTTAGCTCAGGTTTCATGTTCATTAATCCAGATTTAAAGAAGTAACTGATGCTGTAACATCTGTAAGTCTTCCACACAGTTCACTTCAGTCCACTTCAGTCCACTTCACACTGTGGAAACCGTCAGCTGCATGTTTGTACAATCCAACTGCTATTTATATTCTATTTTTACTGCTTTTATTATTTTTATTGCTCATTTTATAGTCTCTCCTTGTGTTTATATTCTATTTGTCTTTGCTCTATCCTGTTTCTCCACAGGATCAATAAAGTTTCATCTGATTTTATATTACCAGATGAGAGTTACTGGGAAATGTGTCTTCAGGACTCAGTGATGGATAATGGACAGATAAGCTATATATCTATCTATCTATCTATCTATCTATTGATGGTTTTACACAGTATGACATTAAATTAGTATCAGTGACAGTAAAGCTGTTTAACAAGGAAATCCAAACCTGTATTATTATGAGAATAAGAATAAATCTCTGAATGTGAAATTTTCTGATTACAGTGAGTTTTTATTTATTTTATCATATTATGTCATTTTTTTGTAATGTTACTTCTACTGAAGAATGTAAGCTAATTGATTGATCATTTCTGTCTGGAGTACAGTCCTATTGATAAGCGCCCCCTACTGGCCCCAGCTGATCTGGGATCAGTGGAGCGGCTGCCAGACACAACTGACCAGAAATCAGATTTATTCCAGCTGTTTGTGTGCCAGACGTGAGTCAGGTGCGGTCAGTGTGAAGCTGCAAAACTCTTCAATCAGCATCAACAGGTTTTCAACTGAACAAACTACATGCAAAGATGGAAAAATTCCTGTAGAAATGAACACACCAAGTCAGGATCACGTATCTGATAAGACAGGCTCTTTTATTATAATAATTCAGATTTTTTGGTATTTTATATATTTATATATATATATATATATAGGCTATATATATATATAGGTTTATTTTACAACTGAGACGTCGTTTTGAAACATTTGTTTAACATTGGAGTTTGTAAAAACAACAACAAAAAAAGTGCTTCTTTCCTTGCTGTTAAGTATATTTTAAATCTTTCTATATGAATCCAGGGAGAGAGAGAGAGAGTAGATCAGCTGAAGGTGAAAGGTCACCTCAGAGGATCAGAAGGCACCGAGCAGGGGGGGGGGGAGGGGGCAACACAGGATGGAAGGAAAGAGGGAAGACACATTGCATAGAAACCCTTTTCACATTTTTTCTTATCATCAATTACACATAAATAGGCTACAAGCTAGAAAGCGCAACTGGAGGCGTTTCCGATCAGTACCCAGGTGTCACTCTTTACAAGTCAATGTGCTTCATTTGGTCGCGTTTTGACGACGTATAGTGCATACAATAAACTGCTTATGAAGCAGGTACCACAGTATCAATTCCAGTCCTTTGCTTTGGCATAAATCAGACCATCAAACAGCCGGACCAGAGAGTACTGGACCTTATGGGACAGACAGAAGGACGAGATATCATGCGTTTTGTCTTTGCAAAAGAAAATAAAAATACATATATAAACATAGCATATATGCAAGCAATGTGCACTTTGCATTTTATAGCTCTATAAGACAAATTCTAGTTCAACAGGAGAGGATATGGAGATGGTAACTTATATAAAAAACATGCACAACAGGCTGATTCTGGATCCGATCCTCGTGCCCTACCTTAGCTGCACTGATATGTGAGTTTTGTGTGTCTGGCACACAGTCTGTATGGAAAAGGCACAAAACAACCAGTCCTCTGTTGTGGATCTGCGGGAATGAGCTTATCGTTTTTGCACAAAAAAAGGCACATGAACACATCAGCTGCCCGACCTCCGCCCCCCCGCCGGGCTGCAGCAGAGTGTCGCCGTACATCCAGCAGTACCAGTCCGTCTCCGGTCTGTTTCAGTCCAGCGGTACAGAGTCTTTCAGCTGCCCATGGGTTTGAAGGACCCGTCCGGCAGCTGTCTGAAGATGCCCCGTAACGTGTCCAGCTCGCGGGTCAGATGCTCCACTCTCCTCCTCAGCCTCTCGTTGTCGGCTGACAGCTCCACCACCTTCTGCTGCGTCTCCACGTTGCGCATCTTCGCCTTGTCCCTGCTCTTCCTCACCGCCACGTTGTTCCGCTCCCGCCGCAGCCGGTACTCCGGGCTGTTCTTGTCGACGTGCTTCTTGGATTTCCCCCGGTCCAGCATCTTCATGGGACCCGCGGACAGGCCGCCCTGCTGGGCGTGCGCGTGCGGGTGCTGGTGAGGGTGCGGGTGCTGGTGCGGGCTGGGCACCGGGGTGGGCGGAGGGGTGGGGTGGCCCGGCTGGAGGTGCATGGTAGTCTGCGCGCAATGCGCGATCTGGTACTGGAGATGCGGTAGGTGCTGCTGCTGCTGGGAATGCTGGGAGTACTGGGAATGCTGGTGCGGGTGGTGGTAGGTAGGCGGCAGCGCCGGGTTCAGGTCCTCGTCGTCTCTGGGCTCCTGCTTGATGGCCACGGGTCGGATCCGGGGCGGGTGGTGCTCGTACAGTGGCTCCAGCTTGGACTCCATGTAGTTGGCCATGTAGAGCTGCTGCGGACCCGGGCCGCACGGCACCGAGTCGTACTCGCCGTTCATCATCTTGACTTTGTCCTGCCGGGAGCCGTGGTGGAACAGGTCGGCCAGGAAGTCGTCGTTGAAAGCCGACGGGTCAATGTAGGCGCTGATGTCGATGGAGGTCTCGTTGTCTCCGATGTCGCCGAGGTCTGCCGGGTCTCTGTAGCCGGAGGAGGGCTGCTGGCCGTGGGGCAGGCTGGTCACCAGGGGCCGGGGGGGGACCTCGTACAGGTTGGACAGCTCCATGGAGGATCTAAACCCGGGCAGACATGGCGAGGAGCTCCGGGAATCCAGTTTGGTGAAGAGCGAACAGGTCCTCCTTCAGGTCCTCAGACGTCCAGGCGGTTAGAACAGACTGAGGCTGGTTGGGTTAAACAGCAGCGGGTTTCGGACGGAGCGGCTCCTGCAGGCTGCTGACAGGCGGCTTACAGCGGGTTACAGCGGGTTGTCGGTGTGACTCCTCAGCTCTGTAACCTCAGCTGTCAAACTCCTGCTTTTATATAGCAGGAGGAGATGGGCGGGCACACACAGCGCCACACACACACACACACACACACACACACACACACTCACACACACACACACACACACACACACACACACACAGTACTAGATTTAATCCAATATCGCTGGACGGAGACATTTTTGGGGGGTAAACCAACCTCCGATACGTGCCTTTCTTATTTGAGAAACCATCTCGCCAAACTCCGTTCAGAAATCAGACGTCATTTTAATGTTACAGGCTTATCGGTCATGGTTCATACCTGGTAGAACGGGACTTAAAACGTTGTGTGAATGGGTAGCAGGCACACTTCAATTCGGCATAATCCAAAACACAAAGCATTACTTATTTAAATAAAAATGCAACTTTTACAATTGGCTCGCCATTTATTCCTACAATCCATTTCCACCAACATATCGCGGTGAGCGGTGGCGAGCAGTGCGACCCAAATCTGAAGTTGAAGATTTATAGAAATAAATTCTGCTTGGTGAATCGTATGATGCCGGATTACAGAGTGGTTCCTATTGATTTGTAAAATGTGATAAACGTGTTTTATTAGACGTGTATATTTGCCGATAAGCAAGGCAACATTACATTGACAGATTTTTGAATGGCGTTTGGTACAGAGGTCTCTCCATACGAGGGAACGGCTCATATCGGGGCCAGGGACGAAGTGAACGTTATTTAGGCTAATTTATGATACGATTTTTTTAATTTATTAGGCTACATTATCAAGCTCTTTCAGTTAAACAATTTGTTCCGAACAACAGCAACAAGCTGCACCGAGCAATATGGCAAACATATAGTCAGATCATTTTATAGCCCTACTTAAATTGATTCCAGTCGAGTGCACAGAGATCCGTTCAGTCAGGAGGATATTTTTCTAATCCAAGACATTCTAAGGAAAATATGCAATGCGCATTATTCTAAATAGACCTACTTTCTCCTATTACTAATCATAAAAATTGGGACAATTCCATAAACAAATGTTCTGTGTGTTGAATTCCAGGTGGAAGAAGATGCTTCAAGTTTCCTGCAGCTGGATGACGGTCTGGATGAGCTGAGCGGACTGATGCTCTTCATCTGGAGACTTTAGTATTTTAATGTAGCCTGGAGCCTATTTTCCGCTCAGTGCCACAGTGTTCAGGACAGAAACCAGCAGGGCAGATTCATCACATCTGACTGTTGTTTTCAGTGAAACCAGTACTGAACACAAACAGATAGATAAATCAATGTTTTAAATTAACTTACACTTGTTTCAAAATATGCACCAAAAAAAATGGTCCACAAATGTTTTACATGCCGATAACATTCATTCGAAATCATATTTTGTATTTACTTGCAGATATATTCTGTCAAACGGAAACATTAAGAAAATGTAAAGCTATTGGGTAAAAAGCTGTAAAACAGAAATGAAGTAGGCTTTAGGTGTGTTTTATTAAAATATCACAGATATGGAAAAAAGCCTGCAGGTGTGATTTATTAAGATATTTAATCACTTTTAGCTCCTTGCGTCATTGCAGAATGATTATGAAAATCATATTTAACATCCTATAGTAATATTATAGAAATATTATATGAGATGAAACATATTAAGTACAGTAACGTCGCTGTAAAGTCAGACCGAGTCCCTGCAGGCTGCAGAGGAACAGCAACAAGATTAACTCCAGACCAGCGCTGCAGCGGACTGGGAGCTCCCTCTGTTGATACAGCAAGAAACCAGAGAGAGAGAGAGAGAGAGAGAGAGAGAGAGAGAGAGAGAGAGCGAGAGAGAGAGCGAGAGAGAGAGAGAGAGAGAGCGAGAGAGAGAGATAGGGAGAGAGAGATAGGGAGAGAGAGAGAGAGAGAGAGAGAGAGAGAGAGAGGGAGAGTCAGAGAGAGAGAGAGAGAGGGAGAGAGAGAGTCAGATATCATATGTACATATTGATACAGTGTATAACTATATAGAGTCCATACTGCTTTGGCAACATTGTATCGTAACAATCATGATAATAAAGCATACTGAATTGAATTGAATTGAATTGGGAGACATACAGAGAGAGCGAGAGAGAGAGAGAGAGAGAGAGAGAGACTACTACTACTGCTACTACTATTACTACTACTAAAACTACTACTGCAACTACTACTAAAAAATACTACTGCTACTAACCACTACTACTACTGCTACTAAAACTACTACTACTGCTACTACTGCTACTACTACTAAAAATACTACTGCTACTAACCACTACTACTACTGCTACTACTACTAAAACTACTACTGCTACTAACCACTACTACTACTACTGCTACTAAAACTACTACTACTGCTACTACTACTAAAAAATACTACTGCTACTAACCACCACTACTACTACTACTACTACTACTGCTACTAAAACTACTATTACTACTACTAAAACTACTACTACTGCTGCTGCTACTACTACTACTACTACTACTACTACTACTAAAACTACTACTGCTACTAATCACTACTACTACTGCTACAACTACTACTAGTACTACTACTACTAAAACTACTACTGCTACTACCTACTACTACTACTACTACTACTAAAACTACTACTGCTAAAACTACTTCTACTACTATTACAAAAACTACTACTACTAAGTACTAGGCTACTACTACTAGCCTATTATTATTGTTTGCATTCATTTGCATTATTGTGCTGTCTCTATAGTTTTACATTATGTACATTAGCATTATTTTTTATCTTATTACCTCTTCTCTTTATTATCTTCTCATTATGTACATACATACTTATTTTTCCCTGGTACTGTTCTGCCAGTTGCTGCCCAAGGGGATTAATAAAGTGATATCTTATATTATATTATATCTTATCTTACTACTAGCTATACTGTTGTTTTAGGTGTGACCTAATTGGAGAGGGCTGGAGCCTATAGGAAATATACAAACACATTATATAATCAAACTGATAAGGAATGAAATAATAACCCAATAAGCGAAAGATTAAGCAATCGATTTCATATATCACTCACTTTAGACACACTTAGCGAGCACAAAGGGAAGGCCAGTCTGGTTGGTGGCAGAGCAAACAGAACAACTATACTACTAAAACTACTATTACTACTACTGCTATATTACTACTGCAAGTACTGCTGCTGTACTCCTCCTGTTACTGCTCCTCTGTTTTCATCTTTTAGTCCGGTCAACAGTTGTGGTATTAGCAGGTTTTAGCGTAAAATATTCTGATGGTATAAAAAACAACAGACAAAAAAGGATAAAAAATAATGATGCAAATTCAAAATTATACAGTTTTGACCCGCTGCTGCCAGGCCAACAGGAGCTAAGCGGTGTGATGTAGACCAGGTCCTGTTTGAAAGACCCACTCTGATGTTCTTATATGATTTTTTATGGGCTTCTATTTTCAATTTAGTTTAAATACAGTTCAGTTCAGTTTTGATAAGTGATGCGTCAGCACAACAAAAAAAGCATTTTAGCAGAACAGGCTTCCAACAAGAAACTACTGAGACACGCAGCAGGAAGACAGCAGCTGCTCTGGTTCAGGACGTCCTGCCGAAGTGTTCAAACCCACACCTCTACCTCTCTGTGTCTCTGTCTGCTCCGCTGTATCTACACCCCCCTCCCCCTCCCCCCCCCCCTCCTCCTCCTCCTCCTCCTCTTCCTCTCTGCAGAGTCAGGTGCATCAGCAGACATCACATCAACCACAGCAGTGATTCTCAACCTTTTCATATCAAGGACCCTAATTTAGTCCACATTAGGGCCACAGACCCACATTTGATGAGATTGTGTCTCTCGAACCCAAATTTGAGAATATTCCTATTTATTAGATATGATTTTGTCCAGAATTTCATGACTGTCTGTATTGTAGGTAGAGAGATACAGAGAAACTATGATCAGAACAGTCATTCTTCTACATTCTCTAACTGTGTTCACTTCTTGTAAATGAAGTAATGCTGAAGTTTAACAATTCATGAATTTGCTGGGGACCACCCTCCAACCCCTCAAGGACCCCTGTGGTCCCCGGACCCCACGCTGAGAACCACTGAGCTAGAGAAGACACAATCAGATGAGATGAAACTTTATTGATCCCTGTGGGGAAAGCAGGTCTCTGCAGCTGCAAAACTAACAGGATTCAGCAGGGAAAAGGAAACGGTACATAAACACACAAGCAGAATCTAAAAATAAGCAATAAATATAGTGGAAATAATAAACCAATAAAAGCAATGAAACAGAGTATAAACAAGTGGGTCATATAAAACCTATGTTGCTGATTCCGACTTGTTGAGCGGGCTGTAAAAGTGGATTACATAATGATTTGGCTAAACAGGAATCAATAATTCACACATTTCCAGTTACAGGTAAAAAGAAATACAAAAACAAGTACAACAATTATATCAAACATACTTTATTACACAAATACCTGCAGACAGATCACTCATATGTGTGTATGAATGGTTGGTGACCTATATATACTGTATGTTAGTTCAATTCAAATATTGCTTATTGGCAAGACAGGAAAGAAGCCCAACGAGTGAGATCATATTATAGACAGTAACAGATCAGGTCGGGCTTATCTCTTTCTCTTTCTCCTGGTCCGATAAGCTCAGAACCAACAGTTTTAAACAGAGAAATCTAAAAGTCTCAATTGATCTTATCATCGTTGAGGCAAACAACCATTAAATAAGAACAAAAAAATCACTTATTTCAGAAATATTATTATTTTTTCCCCAGACTTGATGTATACAGTACTATAAAGATAAGTAAAAAGTTCTGATCACAAATAAAATGGTCTGTAAAGTGACTTTAGGTGGTTTTACCCTCCATCACATCGCTCACTTTACTTTACTGGCATGACAGTTTATCAGAATATTATTATTATTAGTTGTATAAGTGGTAGTGGCGGTAATGCCTGTACATGTATTATAGTTTCGTTGTTATTAAATCTCGTCACTCAGAGATGAAGTCATTCATTGTGTGAACTCATATTTCCATATTACATAAACACAACCAGAGAGAAAACCTCGCTCCTATTGGCCGGATGAACTGTCCATCACGAGGTGCATGCATCACTCTGTCACATACCTGCCTCTGATTGGCTAATCGTGTGCCACTAGGTCTCCCAATCGTCTCTGATTGGCTGATCCTAGATATTGCCCTACATGGTAAAAGATATTTCGCAATCGGCTCCTCTCCATGTTCCAAACAAAAACAGTCCGAGCTCAGACAGACAGGATTTAACTCCAACTTTTTACTTTAACTTTTTCTACTTTGACGGACGGCGGATCCTCCTCGCGCTCTGTGAAGGTAAACTGTGGATAATCCGCCTTTTAAAATCGTTCTAGGTCCGAAAAAGAGCGAACAGTTAGCTTGTTAGCACTAGCGGCTAGCTGGCTAACCGCCTGGCTACATGGCAGATAGGACGTGGGCTTGTAAAGAAAAAGGTTAACATGTTGTTTCGGTCATGATAGCAGCTGGATAAATCCTATTCCAGCGTCTGTGTTCAGACTGGGGAGCCGCCGTGACACAAGGCGGCGGATCATCTCCGCTGCTTTTGAGCGAATAAAAAGTTATTATTCGGAATAAAGCGCTCGGAAATACAAAATTCATGGACTTAACGCGAGTCGTATCAACTTGTCGGATGTGTCGGGCTGTTTGTCGTGTTTTGGCAAAGCTTTCCATTCGCCAAAAGTCAGGTTTGCTTAGCCCTGCATGACTACGGAGTTCCCCTCTCCAGCACAAAGAGAGCTGATGATGCAACAGCAGGCAACACCGGAGCTGTTGTTTCACCCGGAGCGCTTTGCCCTGCGCACAGCTGACTGGCTACATAGTAACGCGTGGACCAATCAGAGGAGCGCAGCTAATTGGCAGTACAGAATAATAATCCGTCTAATTATCATGTCAGACGCCCGCTGCTTTCTTGGATAACAGGGCGGGACGTGATGTTATGCAGCAGCGTGACGTCACAGCCCGAGTCCATCCTGCTGCTGTGATTTAATTTGATATTTATTTGAAGCATTACAGTCTACTGCTAATCTCAGCTGTTTCTGAGTGATGGAGCAGATGAATCCACGGCAGTTATGTAAGGATGTGATGTCAGAGAACCTGAAAGTGAAACTAAATCTGTCCCTCCTCCCTCCCTTCCCCCCTCCCCCCCCCTTCTCCTCCAGGCTCCATATTCCCCAGCGGAGCCCCCGTGACGCCGAAGGCTTTCGTTCCTCCTCGTTTCCTCGTATCGCTCGCCCGCCCGCCCCGACGCCCGGTCCTTGCGGCTCGGGTCGGGACAGCAGCACCCCGGAGGCAGCGGATCCAAATGAGCAGGCCGTCGCAGCCGAAGCTAACCGCGGCAGCTAACCTCAACGGCGTGAGCGTCATCCAGAGCCAGGCCCACGCCGGCGGAGCCCCCGCAGCCCCCCACCCACCTCCACCTCCTCCTCCCTGCCGCCGCCCGCCTCGGGTCCGCAACAGGTTCCCCAGCTCGTCCCCGTGAACCCGGCGTCCGGAGGCGGTAAGGCCGTCCGCCCGGCAAGATGAAGAAGCCTCAGGCGGACAAAGACAGCGACGAGTACAGACAGCGGCGCGAACGCAACAACCTGGCGGTGAAGAAGAGCCGCATGCGCAGCAAGCAGAAGGCCCAGGACACGCAGCAACGCGTCAACGAGCTGAAGGAGGAGAACGAGCGGCTGGAGGCCAAGATCAAACTGCTGAGCAAAGAGCTGAGCGTGCTCAAAGACCTGTTCCTGGAACACGCCCACAACCTGGCCGACAACGTCCAGCCGCGGGGGCGCCGAGGGCTCCAGCCCCGCCTCCAACAACAACAACAACAACAACAACAACGCAGCAGCAGTAACGGGCAGTGAAGGGGGCGGAGTCAGAGAGACGTTTGATTGTGTTTGTTGTCGGTTCGATCGGCTCCTGTCACTCCCCCGCCACATCCTCTTCATCGTTGTTTGATTTAGTGCGTTCATATATGGACCCCCCCCCCCACACACACACACCCACACACACACACACACACACACACACACACTCACACACACCCCTCCCTCCACCCCCCTCATCCCCCACTGCAAAAACTTCCAATAATTGACTTTGTTATAACGTGAGATGCCAATACGTTTGAACAGCCACATTGTGTTCCTGGTTCCTGAACCACAGGACTGTTCTGAACTCCTCCCACTTCATCACAATGAATTGGAAAACCGGATCGGACCGGACCGGACCGGATCAGACCGGATCGGACCGGCGACTCGGCCTGCAGCTCGAGTCTGTAGGAATCAGAACACACTTCCTGGTTTTTCCCTCGTTTAAAAAGATGTAAACTTCCCATCAGCCATCTGAGCGTACGTCGATGACATCACAGATGCTTCCTGACTCTGACTGCGCCGACGAAGATGTAAATTCTTAAACTGACTGGTGTTCCCTTTTAAGATGTGTATTTTTTTTGTTTTGTTCTTATTACAAAGAGTTTTTGAAAATGTCTTGACAACACGATTTAAAAAGCAAAAAAAAAAAAAAAAAAAAGTGTCATTTAAGGTTGTGAGTACATTCACTACATGTTGATGCTTAATTAACAAAGTAAGGTGGTTTTCTACAGGCTGGGTGACATGAGGCTGTGATGTGTCTTCATTACATCTGTACACTTTGATGTTTGTGTCTAATTGAGTCAGTTGTGTCATTTGAAGCTCTTCAGATGGAAAGAGAGTAGAGAAAGAGAGAGAGATCTGCTGTAGTTATTTCTCCACCCCCCCCCCCCCCCCCAGCTCCAGACAGATGTTGTGGGATGGGCGGACCCAGACACCCCGGCTTTATCCGGCACTTGACTGGGGATTAGTCTCAGGACTCTCCTGGTGGCGTCACGAGCCGCAGCCTGATCCCAGTTGATCCCAAATCAGTTTTAAACCGGGCCGAAGCCGGAGCCGCTTCGTTAGCCCTCTGCTAATTGGTCCCGGCAGATCGGGACAGGCCCGACCCGGCAGGCAGCGGGACGTCCAGCCAGCCGGGCGGTGCGGTGCGGTGTGTGTCGTGTCTTCAGCAGACTTTGTAATTACTAAAGCTTTACTGGGTGTGGATTGTTTCCATAGGATTGTCTGTAAGAAGCGTCAGTCATCATCATGTAGGAGCGTCTGTGTGTGTGTGTGTGTGTGTGTGTGTGTGTGTGTCGATGTGTGTGTGTAGATGTGTGTTCCTCGGCTGCGAGCCGCACCAAGCACGGCCTTTCCTTCCTTTTCTTACCGAAGGCCCGGCCAAGTCGAGACCTTTGAATCGCATCTTTTCACTAGTTTTTCTATCCTTCATTTTTCTACACTTTTACTCAAACAGCAGCATGTTTAGAGGTATTTGCATGGGGGAGCACTGTTGGAAAATGTAATTGCACTCAGAAAAAGAGAAATGGTAAATCTGGCATATTGAAAGCATTCTGTGCAGCATGTTCTTCAGATCTTTACTGAAAGTACACTAAATTAGAAACAACTCAATCCTGTTCTGATATTTTCTGCAAAATGGCTTTGCAATATTTCCACGGATATTTGACATATTTTGCTTTAGTATGAATGTTGCTGGGCAGCATTTCTCTTAGTCGTGACTTGCTTTTTTTATAAGAGTATCTTGGGGTAACGTGCATTGTAAATTAAAATTGAGTATAAAAGTTCAACCATGTGTTTTGGTTTTTCATTCCAAATGTGTTTTACGTTCCTTTAGAGAAGAGTGGGACAGTATTCAAAGAGTTTTAAAGGGAGTGATCTCAAAGGATCGGTACAACATGAGACTTGAGATGGCTGGAAGATTTATTATTATTGTTCCATAATGTGCCAACAGTCATTTGGACGGTAGGTAGGTAGGTGAGAGGGGGGAAATCTCAGTATCTTAATTAAGATTGAGATGCAGATTAAGCTCAGCCCTGACCCAGTGAGCTGGATCACTGCTCATTTACAGCTTCATCACATTAACCTTTCACTGTCCAGGCAGGAGCACAGTGACGTCTGCAGGTCCTGGAGTCTGGAAAGGTCTTGAATCATCTGAACTCAAGACCTGCAAGAACTTCAGTACAGTTAAATAAAACCTTTGAAGTCTTAACTTCAGTTGTTGAGTTAAAAATGTTTTTCTGGTGCAAAGTCAGCCCAGTTATGCAGAGTATTCTCATCTGTCTACAGTTTTCATTTATTTCGCTTGTGAAATCATTTATCTATTTTACTCTAAACAGAATTAAAAAGTCTTAAACTGAAGTGGACGTCCCATCAGCCCAGCAGCCTCTCCAGCTCAGACCGTCACAGCGTCACTAGGTGAGGCTGAGCCAGATCTATTTTTACATCAGCCTGCTCTCAAGGCTGAGTAAATGAACACAGCTTATTTAAGCCTGATCAAACAGCTGGGGAAGGGGGCGGAGCCTGAGGCGGTGACTCAGCAGAATGGTGCGAGTCAGCTGCCACTCAGACACAATGACATCAGATATGACTTATTCACATTCTTAGCTGATTTTCCGTGTCATTTAACAATAAATGGCTATAAATGTACACAAAATTTAAGTTCTTGTGTTTCTATATCAAAATCCCATTACCTTTACCACACTGTACACGTCTGAATGCCATCTCCCCGCCTCATGTCCTGCCCCAACATCCTGTTTCAACAGGAAATGCATCACATTAAGGAAGCAATATGTCCCCAAAATGCAGTTTCATTGTGACTTTAAAGGTTTACATGGACTGCAATATTCGAATATTGACCCGATTAAGACAATACTCTGAATAGAAACTGCCATGTAAACAGCATTTTCTGATTACCTTAACCCGAATAAGGTCATAGTCGGAGAAAGCAATAGTCGAGTTAAGACATGTGGAGTATTCCGATCTTAGTCTCATTACTGAAGTGCATTGTAGACATGTAAACACTTTAATTGCACTATGTCCCATCGGATTTTTCGCAGCATTTTGCGACAGGTACGCCAATCCGACTGCTTGACGACGCATGCTCTAGCTTCCAGCGAGTGTTGCGCAACTTGTTTACAGAAGAAAAGATGACGGCCACCGGTAAAAAGAAGTCCCAACATTTTGTCCCGACCACGGCAGCAACATGACAGAAAGGGGTTCAGGTTAAATTCCGGAGGGAAACTCAGACGTAGGACGTGATGTGGGCGTGGTCTTCAGTCATTAATCAGACTCGGCTCTGTAGCATGTAAACAGGAATATGAATGGAATATTCTATAAGCAACTCATGTAAACACCTTAATTGAAATATTGTGTTATTTAGAATGAGGTCAGTAGTCGGATTCTTGCAGTCCATGTAAACGTAGTCAGTGAAACAACAAGGAACACAATGAAGTGTAAAGTTCAGTTTTCATGATTCAGTCTCCAAATGTCCGATCAGAATAAACTTCTTCATCATGTTCTGCAGATGAATGCGAAGACCAAGTCTCACAATACTGGGCCCTGATTGGCCGACAGCAGCGGCTCCTCTAATTCAAATGAGGTGAACCCGCTGAGTGAGGCTTTCCTGTTCAAATGCTGCAAACTGGACCCTGACTGGACGGACTTCAGTCATTCTTTAGTGAGGGAGTCCAGCTGTGATGCGTTTCCTGGAGTCTGAAACCGATTGGAGTTTTGAAAATACAGTAACTTTAAATTTAACCACTCAAACTGAATCACATTTTATCACTGTCTTCATGAAACATCTTTGATCATATAGAGATGGAGAAAAAGGAACATTTGAATTCCTTCAGTAGCGCCTCTTTAATGAGTCCTGTGGTAACCAGCTGTTGTGTTTAAAAGTCTTGTTCAGCGTCTCTCTCTCTGTTCGGCCTCCTGAGGCCAGAAACCCTCCGATCATCTGATTCACTGAGACATTAACAATTCAGGCACAGCGTGTGTCTGAATAC
>NW_027281399.1:0-12500 GCF_046629955.1 Centroberyx affinis
GTTGTGTGTGTGTGTGTGTGTGTGTGTGTGTGTGTGTGTGTGTGTGTGTGTGTGTGTGTGTGTGTGTGTCTGTGTGTGTGTGTGTGTGTGTGTGTGTGTGTGTGTGTGTGTGTGTGTGTGTGTGTGTGTGTGTGTGTGTGTGTGTGTGTGTTGTGTGTGTGTGTGTGTGTGTGTGTGTGTCTGTGTGTGTGTGTGTGTGTGTGTGTGTGTGTGTGTGTGTGTGTGTGTGTGTGTGTGTGTGTGTGTGTGTGTGTGTGTGTGTGTGTGTGTGTGTGTGTGTGTGTGTGTGTGTGTGTGTGTGTGTGTGTGTGTGTGTGTCTGTGTGTGTGTGTGTGTGTGTGTCTGTGTGTGTGTGTGTGTCGTGTGTGTGTGTGTGTGTGTGTGTGTGTGTGTGTGTGTGTGTGTGTGTGTGTGTGTGTGTGTGTGTGTGTGTGTGTGTGTGTGTGTGTGTGTGTGTGTGTGTGTGTGTGTGTGTGTGTGTGTGTGTGTGTGTGTGTGTGTGTGTGTGTGTGTGTGTGTGTGTCTGTGTGTGTGTGTGTGTGTGTGTGTGTGTGTGTGTGTGTGTGTGTGTGTGTGTGTGTGTGTGTGTGTGTGTGTGTGTGTGTGTGTGTGTGTGTCTGTGTGTGTGTGTGTGTGTGTGTCTGTGTGTGTGTGTGTGTCTGCTGTGTCTGTGTGTGTGTGTCTGTGTGTGTCTGTGTGTGTGTGTGTGTGTGTGTGTGTGTGTGTGTGTGTGTGTGTGTGTGTGTGTGTGTGTGTGTGTGTGTGTGTGTGTGTGTGTGTGTGTGTGTGTGTGTGTGTGTGTGTGTGTGTGTGTGTGTCTGTGTGTCTGTGTGTGTGTCTGTGTGTGTGTGTGTGTGTGTGTGTGTGTGTGTGTGTCTGTGTGTCTGTGTGTGTGTGTGTGTGTGTGTGTGTGTGTGTGTGTGTGTGTGTGTGTGTGTGTGTGTGTGTTGTGTGTGTGTGTGTGTGTGTGTGTGTGTGTGTGTGTGTGTGTGTGTGTGTGTGTGTGTGTGTGTGTGTGTGTGTGTGTGTGTGTGTGTGTGTGTGTGTGTGTGTGTGTGTGTGTGTGTGTGTGTGTGTGTGTGTGTGTGTGTGTGTGTGTGTGTGTGTGTGTGTGTGTGTGTGTGTGTGTGTGTGTGTGTGTGTGTGTGTGTGTGTGTGTGTGTGTGTGTGTGTGTGTGTGTGTGTGTGTGTGTGTGTGTGTGTGTGTGTGTGTGTGTGTGTGTGTGTGTGTGTGTGTGTGTGTGTGTGTGTGTGTGTGTGTGCTCACAGTCTCGTCCACTGGAGTATCCTGACAGAGTAGAAAGTGCTGACTCAGAGGTTGCTGACATCACGGAGCTGGACATCCCTGATAGGCCGGAGGCGGGGCTGGAGAAGCGTCCGGGGGCGTGGCCGTTACACCTCTCCTCCAACCAGGAGGAGCCTGACTCCGGGCTGGCCTTGCTATTGGCTGTGGAACAGGAAGTGTTGCCGTTGACGACCAGAGAGCCTGAAGAGACGGAGGAGAAGCTGTTTCACTCTGTTCTGTAGTACAAGTACAGAGTGTATTTATAGTATTTATAGTATTTATAGTATTTATAGTATTTATAGTATTTATAGTATTTATAGTATTTATAGTATTTACAGTATTTATAGTATTTTAGAGTCTTCACACGTCACTCTGGTCTGTTTGTGTTTAGTTTTGAATTTCAGGTCGTTGGAGTTTGGATTTGTGGATTTTGTCCTGAAGGTTTAGATTCTGGTTCTGGACTGTTCTGGCTTCCTGGTTTCCCCGAACTCTGAACTCTGGTCTCTGCTTCATCCTGCTGGTTCTCCTGCTAACGTTAGCTTAGCCAGGCTTTCAGCCCGGTGGGGAAGCTGATCTCTCCTCCTGATCTCTCCTCCTGATCTCCCCTCCTGATCTCTCCTCCTGATCTCTCCTCCTGATCTCCCCTCCTGATCTCTCCTCCTGATCTCTCCTCCTGATCTCTCCTCCTGATCTCCCCTCCTGATCTCCCCTCCTGATCTCTCCTCCTGATCTCTCCTCCTGATCTCTCCTCCTGATCTCTCCTCCTGATCTCTCCTCCTGATCTCCCCTCCTGATCTCTCCTCCTGATCTCTCCTCCTGATCTCTCCTCCTGATCTCCCCTCCTGATCTCTCCTCCTGATCTCTCCTCCTGATCTCTCATCGCCGTGGCGACGGTCATAAATGTCTGCAGTCTAAACTCCTTCAGAGGTTTTTTAACTCTCTGCTCATTATGTGGATTCACCGCCTCGTCCCGTCAGCTGGTTCCTGCTGGACCCATGAACCTCTGAACCAGGTCTAGAACGGCTTCAACTAGACCCACAACAAATATGACCCTCACTGGCCTGACGGTGGCGCTATAATTAAAGGTGAAATATAAAAAGTTGAAAGGTCTGTATCTCCCAGTCTGTTCACAGGAAGCTCCGCCTCTCAAGGTTCACCTGGAACATTTTAAGATATTTTGAATTATTTGAAAAACACATTTTAAGGGTGAGGGGTTAACCCTTCTCCTCCTATCTCCTCCTATCTCCTCCCATCTCCTCCCATCTCCTCCTATCTCCTCCTATCTCCTCCCATCTCCTCCTATCTCCTCCTATCTCCTCCTCTCTCCTCCTATCTCCTCCTATCTCCTCCTATCTCCTCCTCTCTCCTCCTATCTCCTCCTATCTCCTCCTATCTCCTCCTATCTCCTCCCATCTCCTCCTATCTCCTCCTATCTCCTCCTCTCTCCTCCTCTCTCCTCCTATCTCCTCCTATCTCCTCCTATCTCCTCCCATCTCCTCCTATCTCCTCCTATCTCCTCCTCTCTCCTCCTCTCTCCTCCTATCTCCTCCTCTCTCCTCCTATCTCCTCCTATCTCCTCCCATCTCCTCCTATCTCCTCCTATCTCCTCCTATCTCCTCCTATCTCCTCCCATCTCCTCCTATCTCCTCCTATCTCCTCCCTTCTCCTCCTATCTCCTCCCATCTCCTCCCATCTCCTCCTATCTCCTCCTATCTCCTCCCACACCGTTTGACCAATCAGCAGCAGCATCTACGTCCTTCGCTCTTTACATTTTCATAGATTGTTGAGATCTACTGAAGTTTTGAAGATTAACTCTTAAAGTCGTGAAGGAGGCGTGGCCTATAAGCTAAATTGTGATAACTTTGTGATAGATGGTCCAATCATCATGAAACTTGGACAACATGTTCATATAATGAATGAAAACTATTCAAATATTGACCAATAGGGGCCACAAAGGCCAGAAAACTGTATCTCCTGGACGACATCCGGTCCACATGCTCCAGGACCGAGTCAACATCTGAAGTTTGGTTGTCATTAGTGAAAGTGGGCGTGGCCTCATGTTCCAACCTTTATGTGACACAGACACCAATTTCCAAACAGATCCCACCACATTTTGCCCAACAGCAGCTCTGACTGAACAGCTCGACACATAAAGCAACATGAAGTTAGATACTGAACCTTTTAACTTCCTGTTTACATTATTCAGGACCAGAACTGGACAGCTTGGGTCTGAACTGACTGATCTAAATCCAAACTTCATGTTTCAGGTCTGGCTGCTGGACTGCATGAACTCAGCCATCGCCGCTAGCAGCTATATTTAAATAATTAAATGTATTATTGAGAGTTAAAGAAATAGTTAAGGTACATATCCTTTATTATTGGGGAGACAATCCCTAGAGGATTATATCAATTCATTTTCGAGGAGGAAAAATGTTATTATTTGGCGAAATACATAAAAATAGTTCGGACATACAACCAATAGACTTGGGAAGATTAACCCTGGAGTCTTATTGGCTTATTGTCTTAGAGGCTTTTTATTACATTTGACTTAATGGGGCCTTCGAGGATCGGGGAATTTCGGGGATAAACCTTTGCTGTCGCCCCCGACAGCATCCTCGTTTTTAAATGAAAATATATATTTTTTTTATATTTATATATTTTTTACTTCAATCTGGATTTTGTGAACACCACAGTACAGAGACAGCTCTTCTAGAGGTCACACATGATCCTCTGTGCAGGAGCCGTCTTAATTCTTCTAGACCTCAGAGACCAGAGACCAGAGACCAGAGACCAGAGACCAGAGACCAGACCCTTTGGTACGGTCCATCACACCATCTTGATTTCGCTCTTACATCTCAAATAGAAATGTATAATCTCTGTGGGAAATTCATCACCAACTGCTGCATGTATTTCTTGTGGGATACCCCAGGGCTCCGTTTTGGGTCCATTATTGTTTTGATAAGTTTGATAAACAGATAAATTAAGATGTGAAATCTAGCTTTTTTCAGCTCCGGATTATCTCTAAAATTAGGTTTATTTTGGAGATAATACTAAATATATCACTTTCTATCCCCCTCTGACCTTGACAGAGTTATTCATGCTTTCATTTCCAGGCTAGACTACTGCAGCTCTTTATACTTCAGTATTTCCCAGGCTTGACAGCACTGACTGGTCTCCCTTAGGTCCTCACACCGAGGTCTGCTGACTGTCCCATGGTCCCGGCGTCCGGCCTTCTCTGTGACTGTGGAACAGCTTGTTTACGACCCGTCTTAAATTATTTACTTTTATTTTTATTCTCTTGCTTTTAATTGATCTCTGTATCGCCTCGGTTTGCCTTTTATTGACTGTGTGTGTGTTTGCTCCTTTTTATCTGTTCCTCTGTGTTATTGTGTGTGTGTGTGTGTGTGTGTGTGTGTGTGTGTGTGTGTGTGTGTGTGTGTGTAAAGCACCTTGGTACATTCTCCTGTGTATTCAGTATGTTGTTTTGTAAAGCACTTTGGTACAAACATTGCTCTGTTTTTAAAGCACTATATAAACTTAAACTTAACTTTTTTTATTTATTAGTATAATAATACTAACCAGTCTACTATCTGTTAGTTTTAGTAATAGTAATACTGATAACTAGCTGTTTCTACTCACAGTGTGAGTCTGTTTCCTCTGTAGGAAGCTCAGATACACCGTCTTCCTCCTCCATCCTCTGGACAGACAGACAGGTAGAGAGACAGACAGACAGGTAGAGAGACAGACAGACAGAGAGACAGACAGACAAATAGAGAGACAGAGAGACAAATGTTATGCTTTTATTTTGAAGGCAGAATGACCTGACCTCCTGTACTATTCTGTCTGAAAAGCTTCATGTGCTGATCGTAGTAGCAGTAGCAGTAGTACCAGTAGTAGTAGCAGTAGTAGTACCAGTAGTAGCAGTAGTAGCAGTAGCAGTAGTAGCAGTAGTAGTAGTACCAGTAGTAGTAGCAGTAGTAGCAGTAGTAGTAGCGGTAGCAGTAGTAGTAGTAGCAGCAGTAGCGGTAGTAGTAGCAGTAGCAGTAGTAGTAGCAGTAGTAGTAGTACCAGTAGTAGTAGCAGTAGTAGTAGCAGTAGTAGTAGTAGTAGCAGTAGCAGCAGTAGTAGCAGTAGCAGCAGTAGCAGTAGTAGTAGTAGTAGTACCAGTAGTAGTAGCAGTAGCAGTAGTAGTAGTAGTAGCAGCAGTAGCAGTAGTAGCAGTAGTAGCAGTAGAAGTAATAGTATTCATAGTACTTTACCTGTATATCCTCCAGTCTCTCCTCCAACAGTCTCTGTTGTCTCTTTGCTTTTCTCTTCAACTTCTTCTTCTTGTTTTTAGACAGTTTACCAACCTACACACACACACACACACACACACACACACACACACACACACACACAGAGGAGGAGATGAGAGAGACAGCAGATCAAACAAGTTAAGTTTCTACACACCAACAGTGCAATACTACTGCTACAGTGGTCACACACACATGCATGCACACACACACACACATGCACACACACACTAGGGCTGAATTGATTAGTCGACCTAATCGACTACGTTGATTATGAAAAACTTTGACGTGGATTTGAATCCTGGACGAGTCTCATGTCTGTGTCCAGGCTGTCAGGGCTTCATACAGTCAGTGATGCAATGCACAAAGGCGGCACTAGGTGGCAGCGGTGCTTGAATGTCCAGCTGCAGCAGACAGGAAAAGAAGACGTTTCCCTAACGGAAGACGGCTGGAAACACCATGGAACATACCACCGGACCTGCGGGACGTCCAGGGAATTTACAGCCAGTTTCTAAAGTCCAGCAGGTTTTCAGCTCTAAAGCCGATACAGCAGAGAGAAACCTCTGTACCGCTCCAACATTTAACACCAAAATATCCTGGAGCCACTTGTGAAACTGATAGCAGTTGCTGAGTAACGTTTAGCCGCCCGGCTGTCAGTGAGTAACGTGACTACAGACCTGATATGTGCTGAAGCTCTGGCTGCTTATGGTTCGGTAACTACTGACCTGAGAGGATAACTGACAGCTCTCATCTCCAAACAAAACTTTTTCATAAAACTTAAAAGCCATAAATCCACAGTCTGATACTTAATTTGCCACTAAATTAATGTTTATGTGAAGAGTATTTTATCATTTTGAATTAAACAAAGGCTCAAATAACGGTTATACAAAGTTAAGAACAAGCCCACAGTTAAAGCAGTGAATTCATCTGGTCTCTCAGCTCTACCTGTACAGAGAATCCATGGCATTTTTACAGGCATGAAATTACTGAATAAAATTCATCAATACATTTCTGTATTATCAACACCTAAAACAATATTACTCTATCATAACATACAGAGGTGTGTAGATGAAGTCTTGACAGAAGCTTCCTCCAGCTTGAGATCAATAAAGCTTTCGATGTTGAGCCGCTTCATCCAGTTTTATTTTGTTATGACTAATGTAACTAAGAAAACAATTGTTGACAGATTCATCGATTACCAAATAATCGTTAGTTGCAGCCCTAGCACACACACACACACACACACACACACACACACACACACACACACACACACACACACACACAGTGTTATTAACACTGCAACACTACTGAACAGTCCTCTCTCTCTCATTTTACCAACAATGTGTTTGAAAATAAAAAGCTAACCCTAAAACAAAAAACAGAGCAGAACACACACTGATCCACTGATGTTCCCACTGCTGTCAGATTAATGAACACAGCTGCTTCCAACATCAAATCAAAATTTAATATCAATATTTACTGGAACTGATCTGACGAAATCAGTCTGGTTTCTGGAAATAGCCTGTTAGCTTGTTAGCCTAGCCAACCTGTCAGTTACAGTTAATTAACAGTGAACAGCTGAAGTGAACCGGCAGCCATGATGGATGACAGACATTTTAGCATGGAGCTAACGTTAGCCTAGCCTAGCTCGTCCCACAACAACCCTGACCTCTGACCTGCTGTTCAGGACAGCAGTTAACACACACACACACACACACACACACACACACACACCAAGGTGACTTCCTGTGTGTTACAATAACCATGGTGACAGTGTCTAAACTAGGGCTGGGTATTGAGAACCGGTTCCAGTTTAGTCCAGTTTAATCCCTAACTCACCAGAATTGTTAAGCCACTGCAACGATCCTCTGATCGATCGATCAGCCTGATCAGCTGTCCAACAGCTGATGACTGTCCAGTCAAAACAATGATGTCATTATATCCCCAAAACTAGGACGCTGTCGGGGGGGACAGCAAGGGTTGATCCCCGAAATTCCCCGATCCTCCAAGGCCCAGGAAGTCAAATGTAATAAAAAGCCATTCAGTAGCAACACAATAAGACTCCAGGGTTAATCTTCCCAATTATATTGGAAGTCGCAACTATTTTTATTTTGACAAAAAATATTTTTTTTCCTTCTGGACTAATCTTCATAATAATAAAGTTTGCATACCATAACTATTTTATATCACAAATTAATAAAGTTAACCAGTTAATTATATTATTATTACTCCCAAACACTCCAAAATGAATAGATATAATCCTCCAGGGATCGTCTCCCCAATAATAAAATAAATAATAAAGGCTAGCAGCTTCTGCAGAACGATTCTTTACGGTTCCAACAAAGGAAAAAACATAAAGAAATAACCAGAAATTTCCTCCCAACAGCAGAATCCAAATGTTCTGAAGCAAACGATTTCACTGTGGCTCCAAAGTCCAGTACTGACCTCAGCAGAGCTCCTCCTGAGTTCCTCACTGTTCTGAACGGTGTCACTGCAGCAGCTGCTGTCGCAAATTACCTGATTTTTTTCAATTGTTCTTGTAAAGTAAGGTATTATGCAAATGAGCCTGAGCTTATCTCTACACTGCAAGTCTGTCTGGAGAAATAAAACAGAGTGAAAATGTTTACAGGACGAATCGATTAAGAACTGGATCAATCAAAAGAATCAAAAATGGCACCGGAATCAGTAAAATCCTAGTGATACCCAGCTCTAGTCTAAACTCACTGGAGAGAATTAACCAATCAGAACACAGATAGCATCACACCTGTAAGCCACACACCTGGACACTTACCTGAGCGTCTCTGGGAGCCGTGCTGACTAGAGAGAGACATAGAGACATAGAGACACAGAGAGAGAGAGAGAGAGAGAGAGAGAGAGAGAGACAGAAAGACAGAGATAGAGAGAGAGAGACAGGAAGAGAGAGAGACAGACAGGGAGAGAGAGGGGGGGAGGGCAGGGAAAAGAAAGTAAGGAAGTAAAGACAAGGATGCAGACAGACAGACAAGCAGACAGACAGACAGACAAGCAGATAGACAGGCAGACAGACAGGAGAAACAGCAGAGTTAGAACCCAGTAGAGAGATAGAGACAGGAGAAGAAAGGAAGACAGTTCAGAAAGCAGATAGACAGGCAGACAGACAGACAGACATGTAGCTATCTCCATCTATCTGTCTATCTACAGTCCTGTCTGACTCCAGTGCTGCTGTAAACTGACTGGACCAACTGAACCAACTGGACCACCTGGACTAACTGTAGACCAACTGGACCACCAGGAGCAACTGAACTGACTGGACCACCTGGACCAACTGTGGACCAACTGGACCAACTGGACCAACTGTGGACCAACTGTGGACCAACTGGACCAACTGTACCAACTGTGGACCAACTGGACCACCTGGAGCAACTGCACCAACTGTGGACCAACTGGACCACCTGGAGCAACTGCACCAACTGTGGACCAACTGGACCACCCGGAGTAACTGAACTAACTGGACCAACTGTACCAACTGTACCAACTGTGGACCAACTGGACCAACTGGACCACCTGGAGCAACTGAACTAACCGGACCACCTGAACTAACCGGACCAACTGAACTAACCGGACCAACTTTACTAACTGGATCAACTGAACTAACTGGACCAGCTGGACCAACTGTACTAACTGGACCAACTGAACTAACCAGACCAACTGAACTAACCAGGCCAACTGTACTAACCGGACCAACTGAACTAACTGGACCACCTGGACCAACTTTACTAACTGGATCAACTGAACTAACTGGACCAGCTGGACCAACTGAACTAACCAGACCAACTGAACTAACCAGACCAACTGTACTAACCGGACCAACTGAACTAACCGGACCACCTGGACCAACTTTACTAACTGGATCAACTGAACTAACTGGATCAACTGAACTAACTGGACCAGCTGGACCAACTGTACTAACCGGACCAACTGAACTAACCGGACCACCTGGACCAACTTTACTAACTGGATCAACTGAACTAACTGGATCAACTGAACTAACTGGACCAGCTGGACCAACTGTACTAACCGGACCAACTGAACTAACCGGACCACCTAGACCAACTTTACTAACTGGATCAACTGAACTAACTGGACCAGCTGGACCAACTGTACTAACCGGACCAACTGTACTAACCGAACTAACTGGACTACCTGGACCAACTGTACTAACTGGACCAAATGTATTAACTGGAAACCAGTCTGACTCCACTGGAGAAACTGAAGGGACATCTACACACTAACCTACATACATAATTACAGTACTGGCATGTTATTATAAGATATTATAATGAGGAGGCGGTCCTATCTGAAGTGGAAACTACAAACTGACACCACAACAACACACTGTGTCTCTGTCTCCATCAATCCTTTCCATCTAGCCAATCACACGGTTGCTCCTCACCTGAAGACCCGGAAGGGGGCGGGGCTCCGGCTCGTTGCCAGATGGTCGCCTCAGCCGCCAATCTCCTGATGTAAACCTCGTCAACGTCCAATAGGATGTTCTCTGGTTTGATGTCTGTGTGGATGATCTTACACTTGGTGTGGAGGTAGTCCAGACCCTGGAGGACCTACACACACACACACACACACAGTCATGTGGTATTAGAGAAGTGTGCAGTCAGAGGTATAACACGTGTTGCCTTCATGGTCTCCATTAAACTCTGACTTTCAAGCTCTACACTCCTAACTCTGACTCATGGTGCGTTCAGATGCTTTGGTTGGAAACATGCAGAATCAGAACACAGTTTGCTCTGTGTTTTAAACAGTTTGATCAGACTGGCTGTGGGTGGACTGTCTCTCTGTCTGTCTGTCTCTCTACCTGTCTGTCTCTCCATCTGTGTGTGTGTGTACAGTGTGTGTGTGTGTGTGTGTGTGTGTGTGTGTGTGTGTGTGCTCCCACCTGTCTGATAATACTCTTCACACACACCAGTGGAAGTCCCATGTAGTTCGACTTGATGATCCATTTCAACAGCTGATGACCCAAAACCTCCAGAACCATACAGACATCTGACTGCTGCTGAGGAAACTACTGACACACTACTGACACAATAAAGACAGACAGACAGGTAGTCAGACAGACAGGTAGTCAGACAGACAGACAGACAGACAGGTAGTCAGACAGACAGACAGACAGGTAGTCAGACAGGTAGTCGGACAGACAGACAGACAGGTAGTCAGACAGACAGGTAGGATACGGACTCCGTTGACTCCAGATATTTTGAAGTCGTCAATCAGCTGGACGATGGTTTCTCTGTAGGGGTCAGAGGGGTCGCTGTCCCGCACCTGACACACACAGAGACAGACACACACACACACACACACATATTTTCATGTGTTATGATCCATCAGTGTTGTTCACATGTTTCATGATATTCAACGATTGACAACAGTAATTGGTTGAGCGTGAAATACAAACGTGTTATTAAAATAAATCTATCATTACACAGCAATCTCCGTAAGATAGAGAGATACCATAGATAGAGATAGAGAGATACCATAGATAGAGATAGAGAGATACCATAGATAGAGATAGAGAGATACCATGTCCTCCACGTGTCTCTCTCTTCTCTCGGCGGATCCCGTCTTTGAACCAAGACATTAATTAGTAAACAAGGCATAATCTTTTTACACCGCAAATCCACCTTGAAATTCTGAAAACTATAAACAAGACCGAGACCAAGCCCAAACCCAAGCCAAAGCCGTAGACCAAGACCAAGCCCTAGACAAAGACCAAGCCCGAGACAGAGACCAAGCCCGAGACAGAGACCAAGCCCGAGACCAAGCCCTAGACAGAGACCAAGCCCTTGACCAAGCCCTAGACAAAGACCAAGCCCTAGACCAAGCCCGAGACAGAGACCAAGCCCGAGACAGAGACCAAGCCCTAGACCAAGCCCTTGACCAAGCCCAAGCCCTAGACCAGGGGTATTCAACTAAAATTCAAGGAGGTAGAAAATTTCTTCCCATCAAAGGTCCAAAGTATCATAATGTCTAACTTGTGCTGTGATTCTTTGGCCTATATGTCGTTGTTGTATGACTTGACAAATAAAATAAACAATGTACATTTTGTTTCATAGTGGCGCTTCACATTAACACTTTTTCCCACAGAGCAGCCGAGGGCATCAGGAAGCAAATTCAGGTCAGTCAGTCCGTCAGTGAGTCACCTTTCACTTAGTGAGATGATGCTTCCTCAGTTGGCCTCTAGAGGGCGTCTCTGACTGTGAGCTGCAGTGTTTCCATACAGAGGCACAAAATCAGAAGTTGCTCAGTGTGTATAAATGGATCTAAATGGATCTCTGATGGCCTGATGTGACATCACATCCTGTCTGTAATGTGGAGCCGTACAGACAGGATGTGACATCACATCCTGTCTGTAATGTGGAGCCGTACAGACAGCAGAGCAGCAGACTGAACTCAGTCAGAGTCTCAGTCAGAAAACAAAGTGAAAGTTAACATTCCACAGTCAGGAACAGATCTGCAGACAGGAACTGGTCTTCTGCCTGCTCACTGCAGGTAGGTGACATCATGTTGTGGCGTTAGTGGAGTTCGGTCATTTAACTGTCACAGTGCTGCAGGCAGAGAACTGAACACACGGTGGCTCTGAACACCATCTGTGCTCGTTCTTACCGCCACGGGTTCAGAAGACAGACCGGTTTAGAACTCGTTGCGGGAGAATGAAGGCATGTTGGTCTGTTCATTCATCCTTGAAAGCTCGATTTTCCGCATCTCCTTTTCGTATTTTGGAGCGAGACACGCTGTCATCTCTCTGTAGCTTTGTCTCTCTCTCGCTCTCTGTGCGTTTCACTAGCGATCTCTCAATGCACCGTAAACAATCGCTTTGATTGGCTGAGTTCAGTGAAGCAGACGCATGTGATTGGTCTGTGACCTCC
>NW_027281399.1:20000-38806 GCF_046629955.1 Centroberyx affinis
TGGCAATGTCATTGTTTACTGTTTGTTCTGTGCTCATGTGCTTTTGTCTGTGCTTATGTGTTCATGTGCCTGTGTGTTCCTGTATGTTTTTCTCTTAATGTTTTTATATGCCATCAACCTGCCAGGGACTGCAGATGGAAACTAGCCTGTACGGCTAAATCTGATGAACATGATGTACTTAAGTACTCATGTTAATTAATGTGCATTGTCCCTTCTTAAATAAACAAACAAACAAACAAACAAACTGAACTGAACTGAACTGAACTGAACTGAACTGAACTGAACTGAACTGAACCAAACTAGAACTGAACTGAACTGAACTGAACTGAACCAAACTAGAACTGAACTGAATTGAACTGAATTGAACTGGGACAACAAAACACTTCAAAAGACAAAGTTATCAGTTATCAGTCAGCTGTCATTAGACAGACAGACAGGTAGAGAGACAGACAGGTAGAGAGACAGGTAGAGAGACAGACAGGTAGAGAGACAGACAGGCAGAGGAATGTTAAAATTAAAACTTTATTTTTTCATCATACAAATTGTCGTCAGCCTCCTGCCTCGCTCATTTCCATGACAGAGGCTCTTCATCTTCACCCTCCTCCTCCTGCTCCTCCTCCTCCTGCTCCTCCTCCTCCTGCTCCTCCTCCTCCTCCTCCTCCTCCTGCTCCTCCTCCTCAGTATTTACAGGCACATTTACACTTCGTTAGCAAACTATACACAAACCAATAGAAAAGTCTGTACTTCCATCTCAGCCACGGAGTCATTTTCCATTTTATACAAATTCTTTAAAAGTTTTTTCCCTTGTAGAAAAACGTTTCTGTTGTTTATCAGCAACAGACGGAGCTCGTCCAATCAGAGCCGAGCGTCTGGTTTGTCATTTCCCAGAATAGAAGATTAGAAAACTGTACAGCGGCCGCAGCAGCTGATCTGATCTGAGCGCAGCCGGCAGATCAGATCCGGATCAGCGGGGTCAAAGGTCAGATCCGGATCAGCGGGGTCAAAGGTCAGATCCGGATCAGCGGGGTCAAAGGTCAGTCTGACCCGCAGCAACACAGCGGCCGCGCGGCGAGGAGACACGGCCCTACATACATCTTCATCATCGTCATCATCACACGCATGCAAAAGTCTATTCTGATCAGAGAACTACAACTACGGGTCGAACACAGGCTCAAAAAACACGCAAGGCAAAAAACATCAAGGTAAACCCACAGTGGATCTGCAGGTACGAGCAGAGAGAGACATCACAGCAGAACAGACGAAGAAGAAGAGAAGAAGAGAAGAAGAAGAATATAACCATAACCAGAATAATCAGAATAGGAAGAATAGTGGGGGGGGGGGGTTATTGCTCGGTCCAGTCTGTTTTGAGTCGTCGAGATAGAAAACATGAAAACACTGATGGAGTTTTTCAGGAAATACCCAGATCCCAAACCAACCTGAAGCACAACCATGGAGACAGAAACATGGTCCACACAATCAATCCCATCATGCACTGCTGTTTATGTGACCGGACGTCATGTGACACGCGACAGCGCCGAAGCCGATTGGATGATAAACTTCAGACCGAGTCAGCGCGGCTCGACGCTCCGTCGCCCCTCCCTGGTTAAATAAAGGTTACAAAGAACTCAGTATCCCATAATGCACTGGGTGCAGCCCAGTGAGAACAGACTGAGGCGCCACCTGCTGCAGGAGGAAGGCACCGCTGGATAAATAGGTTTAAATAGTATTTACACACAATAAGTTAGTGACTAGCTAACACACACACACACACACACACACACACACACACACACACACACACACACACACACACACACTAACAGACACACACACACACACACACACACACACACACACACACACACACACACACACACTAACACACACACACACACACACACACACACACACACACACACTAACACACACACACACACACACACTAACACACACACACACACACTAACACACACACACACTAACACTCACACACACACACACACACACACACACTAACACACACACACACACACACACCACACACACACACTCTGCTGATGACAGCTGCCCCCCCCCCCTCTATCTTATAACTCATTATAATAATTAATATTGTTTTAATTATTGGTTATCAAGCTGAAAGCTCATCAGCCAGGAGTAATGTTCTGATCAGTTTCTACTGACAACAGACTGACAACAGACTGTCAGTCAGTTTCTACTGACAGAACAGAATCTCTGTCAGTCAGCAGCCTGGACTCAAGCTGAATTAAATCTCTCAGCAGGTTACAGGAACTGACAGGAACTACAGTAACTGACAGGAACTACAGTAACTGACAGGAACTACAGTAACTGACAGCAGGTTACAGTAACTGACAGTAACTGACAGCAGGTTACAGTAACTGACAGTAACTGACAGTAACTCACAGTAACTGACAGTGCAGACACATTGCTGGTTTTCAGTAGTAAAGGCAACGATAGACTGGCAACTTTTAGAAAAATGATTGTTATCAATAATCAATAGATCTGATCAGTAGAAAGACGTTGTGCTTTATGTAAAAACGGACCGGTCTGACACGACCATATAAGGACATGTCACTTCACACTGAGGGGAGTGCTGACAGCAAGGAATTCTGGGATATGTAGTCCAAGGCAGTGGTTGTTCCCTGACCTGATTGGTTGGATTGTTTTCCACCACAGAAGAAGAAGGTTTCAGCTTCAACGACCAATCAAATGCTAAAGTTTGTTAAGCTTCATTAAGGTTTGCTTAAGCAGGGCTGATCTGGTTAGGTTAGTTTATGGTTATCTGGAGGTTAGTTTCAGGCCGAAGACTGATATCTGGTCTGATGGTCTGGTCTGACGTAAGAATCCGTCTTGCCAGGCTTCAAGTTCTGCGTTTGAGTCTGAACCACAGCGGGTCGGACCGATCGGCGTCCTGAGAGGGCAGCTGGGGGCGGGGCTTAGGTGTGACGACAGCGAGAAGCGACTGTTGGTTCACAACATGGCGGCTCCTAAAGAGGCTGCTGACATGCTGCTGTGACATCAGATACTTCTGACCTGCAGAGGATTTCTTCACTGAAAGAGCAAAGAACGGCACTGAAGGCTTTTCTGGATGGAAAAGATGTTTTCACTCTTCTCCAGACCGGCTTCAGCAATCTGATCTGATTGGTTGAAGTTAGCCCGTGATAGACGGTGATAGACAGATGGTTCATCCAATCACCTGCCAAGTATTTTTTGAAAGTGCCGCCCTTTTCCAAACAGATGGTTCTGTGTAACAAACCATCTGGCAAGTCAGGTTATTTTCCACCCCGACGAGAATAGAAGTTTTTATTTTTTGTCATGGAAATATCAAATTTAAAGATATTGAATACTGGCAAAAAAATTGACTATCAGCATTTTCACTTCAAAAATATCAGCGTTGATATTGGCCTTCAAAAACTGTCGAATCTGTCGAACCCTGATGACGGTCCTGGAAGGTTTTAATCACGTTGTTGAGTTTTAAAGGTTTTAATCATGTTGTTGAGTTTTAAAGGTTTTAATCATGTTGTTGAGTTTTAAAGGTTTTAATCATGTTGTTGAGTTTTAAAGGTTTTAATCATGTTGTTGAGTTTTAAAGGTTTTAATCATGTTGTTGAGTTTTAAAGGTTTTAATCATGTTGTTGAGTTTTAAAGGTTTTAATCATGTTGTTGAGTTTTAAAGGTTTTAATCATGTTGTTGAGTTTTAAAGGTTTTTAAATGTTGTTGAGTTTTAAAGGTTTTAATCATGTTGTTGAGTTTTAAAGGTTTTAATCATTTTGTTGAGTTTTAAAGGTTTTTAAATGTTGTTGTGAAAGTTAGTTTGTTCCTGCTGTTCCCTGCAGTGTGAAGAAACCTGACAGCCAACAATTTAATTTGGAAAAAAATAATTTTAAAAAATTTGGATCCCCTGAGTTTGAGTATAAAAACCAGTCATGTAACCCCCAACACACACACACACACACACACACACACACACACACACACACACACACACACACACACACACACACACACACAGCAGGAAGACACAGTATTAACAGGAATTAAATGATATTTAGTGTTCAGTCTCTCAGAGTCTCTGCCAGTAAAGCTGCTTAACAGGAATCTTCCTCCTCTTTCTCATCCTCCTCTTCCTCCTCCTCCTCTTCCTCCTCCTCCTCCTCCTCCTCCTCTCAGTTTCAGCAGTGACTCCAGGTTTCTTCAGGGTCAGGGGTCACGGGGTCATGGTTGTGGGTCAGTGAGTTGGTTTGACCTGAGAATGACAGGCTGCTGGCTGTAGGGGTCAGGGGTCAAAGGTCAGTGCTTGTTCTCCACCAGTGTGAACTGTGGGGTTAGAGGTCAGAGGTCATCAGAGGTCAGTGACCTTGTTCTCCACCAGAGCGGCGACCTGCTGCAGCCTGTAGGCCAACTGCATCTTCTGACCTGAACTGTCTTCCTCCAGAGACATGATGACCTACAGACAGACAGGCAGAGAGACAGACAGGCAGACAGGCAGAGAGACAGACAGAGAGAGAGACAGACAGGCAGAGAGACAGACAGAGAGAGAGAGAGGGTTAGACAGGTAGTAAGTGTGACTCATGTATGCAGACGACGCTGTGATTTATGTTCCTGCCAAAAACAAAGAAAAGGCTGGAAGTGAAACTCCTCCTCATCCTCAGAGAAGCTCCTGCTTCATCTGGATCTGAAACAGTGTGAAGGAGCCTGTGATGCTCCAGACACACATCTGGTCTGTGGGGATCCAGGTGGGGTCCAATTCTAAATATGTGGGTATTGTTCTTTTAAAAAACAAGTAAAAACAATGACAAATGCTGCAAAATATAATCTGGCAAATTTGAAGTATAAAAGAAGCAGTCTAACTACAGAGGCTGAATTATATTTTAATGCTAAGATCCTCCAGCGGGACAAAACCTCCAGGTGTGTAAACAGAGTCACCGCTGTCCCATCCGCTCCCAGCTTCATCTAATGAGTTGGGATAATCTTATAAAGTCTTGTTTTTAAAGTTTTTCATGGTTTAGCCCGCCTCCACTTAAGGATTTCATTAAGCAGAATTCACAGAGTAGCCGGTCCCCCGGACCTGTCCTGAGACGAGACCCACCAACACAAAGCTGTTTTGGTCAGTCTTTGGAAAACCTTCAACATATTTAAACACAGTCTAAATATTAGTTGGCTAACAGTGGCACATTTAGCCTCGGGTCGAAAATTCAAAATTAAATAAAATTAAATTAATAAATTAATGAAGTGAAAATGAATGAAAGGATAATGCTGGTGTGTTTTTAAAGATGATTAAGTTAAAGGATAACAAGTTAAAGGATAAGTTAAAGGTTAAGTTAAAAGATGATAAATTACAGACTAAATTAAAGGATATTAAAATAATTAAGCTTTGCTCCTCCAGGAAGGAAAACCTCAGAAACACTTTACTGTCTCATCCACGGCTTTTTATTTAAGCTCGGTTTGGATTTTAAAATCTGATTCCACACAGCATGCAGAGCAGAAAGTGTGTGTGTGTGTGTGTGTGTGTGTGTGTGTGTGTGTGTATGTGTGTGTGTGTGTGTGTGTGTTAGTTACCTGGTCATAGTATTTGTTGATATACTTGTAGAGCTCATGCAGAGCCACCAGACTGTTCATCTCTGATGCAAAACTCTGGAGACAGACAGAGAGACAGACAGAGAGACAGACAGACCGAGAGACAGACAGAGAGACAGACAGACAGAGAGACAGACAGAGAGACAGACAGACAGAGAGACAGAGAGATGGAGAGAAATTGACAGAGTAAGAGTGCTGAGATGTGACTATACTGTGTCTGTGTGTGTGTGTGTGTGTGTGTGTGTGTGTGTGTGTGTGTGTGTATGTGTGTGTGTGTGTGTGTGTGTGTGTGTACTAACCCCAGACAGTTCAGTCAGAGTAGAGTTCATCTCCTGGTAGCAGCCTGACGCAGCACTGTGGATGTCACTGTAATACCTGAACACACACACAGAGTCACACACACATCAGTAACAGATCATATACCTTTGTAATCTCCTGGTTTATACAAGTGTTTACCTGACAACGTAACTCTTTAACAAATTACTAACTATAGTAGTAGGTAGATGATACTAACATCTCTATGTTATCTGTGTTATCTGTGTTATCTGTGTTATCTCTGTTATTTGTTATCTCTGTTATCTGTTAACACTGTTATCTGTTATTTCTGTTATCTCTGTTATCTGTTATCTGTGTTATCTGTTATCTGTGTTATCTCTGTTATCTGTGTTATCTGTCATCTGTTATCTCTATGCTATCTCTGTTATCTCCATGTTATCTCTGTTATCTGTGTTATCTCTGTTATCTCTATGTTATCTCTGTTATCTCTGTTATCTCTGTTATCTCTATGGTATCGCTATGGTATCTCTGTTATCTCTATGTTATCTCTGTTATCTCTATGTTATCTGTTATCTGTGTTGTCTCTGTTATTTCTGTTATCTCTGTTATCACTGCTATCTCTGTTATCACTGTTATCTGTTACCTCTGTTATCTCTATGTTATCTCTTTTTATTTGCATTTTTTGACAGATTTATGTGATGCATAAACAAAGCATAATAACTGAGTAAAACATGATTGAAGAAGAATAAATACATAATAATAAATATAATACATGATAAAAATAAAGAATAATACGAAATTATAACATTAATACATTATTTATAATAGCAGATAATAGGATATGATACCAAATAGCTAGAGTACATAATATTGGAGGATAAATCATTTCAGCCTAGATAAACAGTATACAATGTTTCTATTTGAGAAGTTTAACTTATTATCAAAATGTGCTCACCCATTTCACACATCTTACTGAGACCTAATTACTGTACACCCTTTGTTCTATACTTCTCCCATGTTCCCCATCTTTCCTCAAAAACATGGACTTGATTCTTGATTCTCATGGTTATTTTTTCCATTGCATGAATTTAGTTTACAAGCTCTTTCCATTTACAATTAATTAGGTCATCAACCTTAGACCAATTCCTTGTTATTTGCTTGATTATGGATAATCTTATTATTAAAAACAAATGCAGATCAGTTTTTTGGATCTCATCTGGTATTTTCCCTAATAATAAGATGAATGGGTTTTTGTTTACAATTAACAATAACAATTTCACATTTGGCAGACGCTTTTATCCAAAGCGACTTACACATGAGAGTTAAAACTTATATTGAAAATGTTTGAAATTTCTCTAATAGCATTTCCCCAAAAGCCACTGATTGTTTTACATGACCAGAATATATGACTGTGTGCTGCCATCTCCTCGCCACATTCTCTCCAGCATCTTGGTGTTACGTGTTTTTTGTATTTACTTTGAATTTGTGGTGTCTTAAAGTAACAGGATTATGGTCTTCAATGCATATTCTTTCCAGTATGTTGAACTAGTCGTTATATATATTTTTTTGCACATTTGCTCCCATTCTTCTGGTAATATACTACATTGTAATTCATTTTCCCATTTATCTTTAAGATTGAGACTTATTTGAGTGTCATGATATGTGGATTGCATTATTTTTTACAATCTTGGTCAATGACTCGGTTTCAACCTGTCATAGTTAGTAAACATTTAATCAATGGGTTTATGTTTTGAATTGATTTCTTTTCACATGTCTTAAAAAGATGGCTTCTCACTTGGAAGTATCTAAATAAATGAGAATTAGGTAATCCATACTGTGAGGCTAGCTGTTCAGAAGACTTCATTTCTCTCTAGCCAAACATTTGCCCATATTTACATAATCCTTTAGAAGCCAATACTCTGAAGGTTTGATCGACTGTGCTTGGTGGAAAATCATTATCAGTTGCTATTTCTTTTAACAATATTAAATCCTCAGTTAGTCTTTGTTTCTGGCAATTTCTTTACATACTCTTAATGTGTTAATCACCCATCTATTTTCTAGTCTCTTAATATTAGATTTTTTGTATTTGGAGAAGGGTAGGGCATTTAGAGGAATATCTCCACTATTCTTTCGGCAATTTGAGACATTTCATTTTTATTCTGTTTCCTACCATTCCATAAAAATATTGCTATGAGACCGTCCCATTGCTTAAAAGTGCTAGAGTTACTTATATTCAATTTATACCCTGAGAGGGTTCCATATTCTTCAATCACTTTCATTAATTCTTGAATTGACTTCTAAGGATTGGATAAGTAGAGGATTATATCGTCCACATACATAGACAATTTATGAGATTGACCCACTATATAAATACCTTCTATTTTCTGTTCTAGCCTAATATATTCTGCCAAGGGTTCAATGCACAAGGCAAAGATCAAAGGGGACAGCGGATCCCCCTGCCTAGTCCCTTTGGCTATCTTAAAAGGGTTGTCCATAATGTTTCGTCTCACATTATCAATGAGATGTCTTTGCCTAATAAAACCAGTTTGATCTGGCTTTATTCATTTGGGTATAATGTTTGTCAGTCTAGTAGCTAAGATTGAGGACAGGAGCTTATGATCAACATTCAAAAGACTTATTGGTCTGTATGACGAACAATCTGTAGGGTTTTTGCCCTCCTTGTGTATTACTCTATGTTATGTCTATGTTATCTCTGTTATCTCTATTTTATCTCTGTTCCCTCTCTGTTATCTCTCTGTTATGTCTATGTAACCTGTTCTGTGTTGTCACTGTTATCTCTATGTTATCTTTGTTATCGCTGATCTATCTAACTCTGTTATGTTATCTCTGTTATCTCTTTCATTTCTGTTGTCTCTGTTATCTCTTTCATTTCTGTTATCTCTGTTATCTCTCTGTTATCTCTATAGTAACTGTATAGTAGTGTGTCAGAACAGAAACCTGTCTCACCTCTCCACCAGCTGTTTGTATCTGGGAATCTCTCTGGCGTACAGCAGCTTGTTGACAGGAGAGTCCTGCAAACACAATGATAAGCTTTTTATAAAGTCACTGTATCTGCAAATATACTGTATATGACAACAGACACAGTCCTGGAAACACATCACAACGATACGTTTCATATTAACTTACTATAAACCACATGTATAGATTTGTATCCTGTATAGGTTATATATGGTTATAAAGGTTATATATATATATATATACTATATATATGTCTATATATATATATAGACATATATATCTATATATATATATGGCAGCAGTCCTGTATACAGCAACATACTAAATTCATACACACATTAGATAAGACAGGCAAGCAAACAGACAGACAGACAGACAGACAGACAGGCAGGCAGACAGGCGGGCAGGCAGGCAGACAGGCAGGCAGACAGACAGACAGGCAGGCAGACAGACAGACAGACAGACAGGCAGACAGACAGACAGACAGGCAGACAGACAGGCAGGCAGGCAGACAGACAGGCGGGCAGGCAGGCAGACAGGCAGGCAGACAGACAGGCAGGCAGACAGACAGACAGACAGGCAGACAGACAGGCAGGCAGGCAGACAGACAGGTCGTACCCGTCCCACTTTGTGCTCAGACGTGGTGCAGGAGTCGATGAAGGTCTGAGCGATGACAGACAGGACGGCGTCGACGCTGTCCGTCACCTGGACGTCCAAAACAAACTGAGGATTCTTCAGGATGTTCACCCAGAACCTGAGAGGGAGACTGGAGGACAGACAGACAGGTCAGAGAGACAGACAGTGTCACCCAGAACCTGAGAGGGAGACTGGAGGACAGACAGACAGGTCAGAGAGACAGACAGTGTCACCCAGAACCTGAGAGGGAGACTGGAGGACAGACAGACAGGTCAGAGAGACAGACAGTGTCACCCAGAACCTGAGAGGGAGACTGGAGGACAGACAGACAGGTCAGAGAGACAGACAGGTCTCTGTTCCCATATTCTAAGATGATCATGTGGTTTCATGAACAGCAGGATGAAAGCGGTCAGTAAACCAGCCGGTCAGTAGAACCAGTCGGTCAGTAGAACCAGCCGGTCAGTAGAAACAGTCGGTCAGTAGAAACAGTCGGTCAGTAGAAACAATCAGTAGAAACAGTCGGTCAGTAGAAACAGTCGGTCAGTAGAAGCAGTCGGTCAGTAGAAGCAGTCGGTCAGTAGAAACAGTCGGTAGAAACAGCCTCTCAGCACCTGTTGGTCTTCCAGATGTGGACGGTCTCTGGGTCAGTAGAAACAGTCGGTCAGTAGAAACAGTCGGTCAGTAGAAACAGTCAGTAGAAACAGTCGGTCAGTAGAAACAGTCGGTCAGTAGAAACAGTCGGTAGAAACAGTCGGTCAGTAGAAACAGTCGGTAGAAACAGTCTCTCAGCACCTGTTGGTCTTCCAGATATGGACGGTCTCTGGGTCAGTAGAAACATTCGGTCAGTAGAAACAGTCAGTAGAAACAGTCGGTCAGTAGAAACAGTCAGTAGAAACAGTCAGTAGAACCAGTCTCTCACCTGTTGGTCTTCCAGATGTGGACGGTCTCTGGGTCAGTAGAAACAGTCGGTCAGTAGAAACAGTCAGTAGAAACAGTCGGTCAGTGGAAACAGTAAGTAGAAACAGTCGGTCAGTAGAAACAGTCAGTAGAACCAGTCTCTCACCTGTTGGTCTTCCAGATGTGGACGGTCTCTGGGTCAGTAGAAGCAGTCGGTCAGTAGAAACAGTCAGTAGAAACAGTCGGTCAGTAGAAACAGTCGGTCAGTAGAAACAGTCAGTCAGTAGAAACAGTCGGTCAGTAGAAACAGTCAGTAGAAACAATCACTAGAAACAGTCGGTCAGTAGAAACAGTCAGTAGAAACAGTCGGTCAGTAGAAACAGTCGGTCAGTAGAAACAGTCAGTCAGTAGAAACAGTCAGTAGAAACAGTCGGTCAGTAGAAACAGTCAGTAGAAGCAGTCGGTCAGTAGAAACAGTCAGTAGAAACAGTCTCTCACCTGTTGGTCTTCCAGATGTGGACGGTCTCTGGGTCAGTAGAAGCAGTCGGTCAGTAGAAACAGTCAGTCAGTAGAAACAGTCAGTAGAACCAGTCTCTCACCTGTTGGTCTTCCAGATGTGGACGGTCTCTGGGTCAGTAGAAACAGTCGGTCAGTAGAAACAGTCAGTAGAAACAGTCGGTCAGTGGAAACAGTCAGTAGAAACAGTCAGTAGAAACAGTCAGTAGTCTCACCTGTTGGTCTTCCAGATGTGGACGGTCTCTGGGTCAGTAGAAACAGTCGGTCAGTAGAAACAGTCAGTAGAAACAGTCAGTAGAAACAGTCAGTAGTCTCACCTGTTGGTCTTCCAGATGTGGACGGTCTCTGGGTCAGTAGAAACAGTCGGTCAGTAGAAACAGTCAGTAGAACCAGTCTCTCACCTGTTGGTCTTCCAGATGTGGACGGTCTCTGGGTCAGTAGAAACAGTCGGTCAGTAGAAACAGTCAGTAGAAACAGTCGGTCAGTGGAAACAGTCAGTAGAAACAGTCAGTAGAAACAGTCAGTAGAACCAGTCTCTCACCTGTTGGTCTTCCAGATGTGGACGGTCTCTGGGTCAGTAGAAACAGTCGGTCAGTAGAAACAGTCAGTGGAAACAGTCAGTAGAAACAGTCGGTCAGTAGAAACAGTCAGTAGAAACAGTCAGTAGTCTCACCTGTTGGTCTTCCAGATGTGGACGGTCTCTGGGTCAGTAGAAACAGTCGGTCAGTAGAAACAGTCAGTGGAAACAGTCAGTAGAAACAGTCGGTCAGTAGAAACAGTCAGTAGAAACAGTCAGTAGTCTCACCTGTTGGTCTTCCAGATGTGGACGGTCTCCGGGTCGTCGATCCCGTGTTTCTCGGCCATGTCGTCCAGGAAGTCGAAGAAGAATCTGACGGCGATGGGAGGAGAACGCTTCGTGTTCAGGATCGAAACGAACACATCGTCCACAAACTTCTGAAGGGTTCCCTACAGAGAGAGAGAGACGGGTAGAGAGAGAGAGACGGGTAGAGAGAGAGACAGGCAGAGAGAGAGACACAGGCAGAGAGAGAGACGGGCAGGGAGAGAGACGGGCAGAGAGAGAGAGACAGATATACACAAAGTTAGATTAAAACATCCTGATTAGATGGAGGACAGAGTGGAATCAGAATAAAATCAGTAGAGACACTCCTGGAATATTGTGTGTGTGTGTGTGTGTGTGTGTGTGTGTGTGTGTGTGTGTGTGTGTGTGTGTGTGTGTGTGTGTGTGTGTGTGTGCGCGCATGATGGCTGCAGGTCGTAGGTGAAGTGCAGGTGAACCAAGCCAACCAACTGTTGTTTTAATAACCTAAACAACCACACCTGTTGTAATTACCATCGTTAATGTAATAGGTGCAGTTTAAGATGCATTGGCAACTTCTGTGGACTATGTGCCTGATCGCGACAATCAAGCTTGAATACAAACAAGCTCTACTCACCGGGAGAATCTACCATCAGCCGCGGCTCATGACCCCTCCCATGAACATCTACCGGGAACGGAGCTAACAGACCCGGCCTTCCAGCAGTACGTCTGTCCGCTGTCTGAGCAGCAAACGGATGGCTTTCCAGACCCATGAGAAAATCTTCAGGGACCGATTGAACACCAATCGGCAGCACGAGAAGAACTTTGTTTCCTCTGGTGATCCAAGAAAGTGGAAAACGCTCGCCACATTGCTGAACGGAATATTCTTCAAGAACAGGATTTTCACAGCGGAAAGCCACAGTGGTAAACCTTTCAGATTACAACTTTTGAAATACGTGGCAAGAGTCTTGAAGACGTTCCCACTGGCACAACCATATCCTGAAACTTTAACACCGGCCTCAACAGCTGACTGGATTTGCGATCAGCTGCGCTTCCTGCGCAATACCGTCCTGCCCTGAACTACCCTAACCCTAACCCTAACCCTAACCCTGACCTACCCTAACCCTAACCCTAACCCTAACCCTAACCCTAACCCTCCCTGGAGACAGATGCGAGCCCCAGCCGACGGCGCAGGAAGGTGAGCAGGAATAAACTCGCACATCTTTGGCAACATAAATGATCTAAAGCGATCCAGGTCATTTTAAACAACGGTGAGCACCCTGACCCTCCCCCCAGCAACATTGCAGCCATACAAACTTATTATGATAACAAATGTCAAAACCAAAGGCTTAACGATGATCTCCCACCCCCACCCTGGCACGAGAATCTGCTGCCACTTAAGCCGACACTCCTCCCTGACACCACGCACTTTACTTATGAGGAGGTAGAGACTGTTTTACATAGCCTTCCTAACAACAAAGCCAGCGGCATGGATGGGGTGACATATGACACTCTTAAAGCCGCGCAGTCATGTCAGATTTTAACAACTATCTTTAATGTCTGTTTGGAAAATAAGAGAGTACCAGATTCATGGAAAGGAGCACTAGTCCATCGTATCCCCAAAAAAGACAACATCCCTGAAGATCCATCAACATGGAGAGATATATTCCTCCTCCCTACCATCTATAAGGTATTCATGAAGTGCATACTGGCTAGAGTCCTCCCTTGGCTGGTGGATGCTGACATCCTGTCCACCAAGCAGAAGGCATACATTAATAGGCAGGGTATGAATGAACATGTATTCTCCCTTAAAACAGGGATAGATGACTTTAAGCATGAGTCCTGCAGACTGTATGCGGTCTTCCTTGATTTTAGAGATGCATTTGGGATTCTATCTCACAATGTCATGATCAGATCACTGGAGGAAATACAGCTACCCCAACTGTTCATTGACATAGTGAAAGATGTATACAGAGGCTCCTTTATCCAAGTAATCTGTGGAAAACAACTCACTCACCCAACACCTCTCCAGATAGGCATTAAAACTGGCTGTCCATGGAGTGCAATTAATTTTATAATTGCTATCAACCAATGGTTAAAGTGGATGTGTCAATGTGCCCCCAACGGTGTGATCTCCCCCAACCCAGTACAGGGCTATGCAGATGATGTCCAGCTAGCCTCTAGAGAAGAGAGTGTAATTAAGAACATGCTCACCAGGACAGATTCATTTTTGGAATGGTCAGGCCTGGAGGTCAAGGACACAAAATGTGCTGTTCTGTATGAGAGGAGGAGTGGAGGGAATCGTTGGTACCGCTCAAAAGCTGATACTTGCCCTGTGTTCACAGTAGCAACAAGACCCATACGTGTATACTCTCTCCATGAGACATACACTTATCTTGGACATAAAATCAACATTGCAGGAGAATGGAAGGAGCAAGTTAACATCATCTTGTCTGAGTTCACATCCAGGTTGGACTTGATTGACAGATGCACACTGCCTCTGACTATGAAGTTGGAAGCTATTAGACAGGTGGCGCTGTCTAAAGTACAACATCTGTTCTCCAACGTCCACATCCAACAGAAAGTGCTAAGTGAAATGAATGACAAAACAGTGAGCTTAGTGTGAAAGTGGCTTGGACTCAACACACACACACAGCACCCGGGACATTATCTTTCATCCCCAGTGGGAGGGAGGGCTGGGGGTACCAAATGTGGCATGGATTTATACCAGCATGAGGATTTCCCACCTTCTGAACATGCTGAATAATAATGAGGATGTTAGGGAGCTGGCTCGATTCTCCCTGTTCTTGGACCTAAGGAGACGCAAGGTCCCACTGGCCAGGGAGTCAGAGCCCCACTTCCTTGGATTCAGAAGGAAACCCAGTGGAAAACTTGACACCCACTCTGCTGGTTTTGGGGTCTGGTCAGATTGGCCGGATCTGAACGATCTTTGTGTCCGAACTGGAGCGTCCCTGGAGTGGGTGCGGACTGACTCTGGGACTGTGAGGGTCTCAGAGGACATTATAACTGACCCCCTCATCTCTGTCAAGGCAACAGCCACATACGGTGAACACAGTTACCTGCTAACCTCCACAAGTACCCGGCGAACTCTTATGGATTTTCACCAACATCAACAACAACAACAACACTGGACTGGACTTAAGCTTCAGGGAAAACTTGCATGTCTTCCTTTACTGATCATTCTGTCTCTCTCTCTTTCCTCAGGAACACTGTGCTCAGTGAGGACATCGTCACACTCACAGTAAAAGCCAGACTACAAGTCCTTCCCACCAGACTCAAACTTTCTATCTGGTTTCCTACTTCTCAGGTTCCTCATGGTCTGCATCACACCACAGAACAGGTCACTGAAACATGTCACACATCTTGAATGGCTGTTATGTTTACAAAGGAACGTACAGCACGTCACGACAGAACAGTGGACCTTATAGCGAAGGACTTATCAAACCATTTTTCACCTTCAGTGAGAATGTACAAGCATTCCTGTGTCAAACCTTCCATGTTTCATCCCTGAAATAGTAACCCAGGCTCTTTTTCACATCTGTCTGCCAATACTCCAGATGTTGTAGTGGTTAATGACTGCTACTTCCCCTGAGAACTGAGTATTTTGTTTTGTATTGTGAAGATCTGTGATGCCACTGGTCCATGATTTTGTGAATGTACTTTACTGCACCTTCAATATTTGTGTCCTTGTACATTTTCTTCTATGTGGACATAAATAAATTGTTAAAATGTGTGTGTGAGAGTGTGTGTGTGTGTGTGTGTGTGTGTTACCTCTATCTCTCGGTCCGGGCGGAGGTCATGGTCCCACAGGATGATCTTGTGGTCTTTCCCTCCTCCAGTCAGCAGAGTTCCACTTCTCATCTCACACACACAGAACACACTGCCTTCATGACCTTTGACCTGACGACTGATCTGGAAAGCTGCACACACACACACACACACACACACACACACACACAGGGTGGGGGTTACATTCTTCTTCTATGGAGCTGAAATCTGAAAGTGAAACCTGACTGTCAGACATTAACCGACACTAAAGAGCTGATTCAACCAAGGTACTGCATACTGATAGATACTGAGAGAGGGTACTGCCTCAGTACTGCCTCCGTACTGCCCCAGTACTGCCTCAGTACTCCCCCAGTACTCCCCCAGTACTGCCTCAGTACTGCCTCAGTACTCCCCCAGTACTGCCTCAGTACTACCCCAGTACTGCCCCAGTACTGCCTCAGTACTGCCTCAGTACTCCCCCAGTACTGCCTCAGTACTCCCTCAGTACTCCCTCAGTACCAAGTTAATTCATCTGAATTTAATTTCATTGATTCTTTTCCTCTTTGTTTATCCTTTGATGTGTTTTTTTTCTGTTTGTTTTCATTTATTTCCTCATTAACGTCTTTTGTTTTGTTTCCTTTTGATATCAGAATGTTTCCTACAGAGACAAATGTTACCTGACTGACTGAATCACTGTGGACTCTGCATGTTAGATATTCTCTCCCCGTCCACACACACACACACACACACACACACCTCTACATACTGTAAACGTGTGTGTGTGTGTGTTTGTGTGTGTGTGTGTGTGTGCGCTCATGTTCCTGCTGTGCCTTGTCCTATTTAAGACTTCCTGTCAGGACCTACAGTTCCTCTACCAGCCAGCAGGAGGCAGCACTACCACACCACACACACACACACACACACACACACACACACACACACACACACACACACACACACACAGCATGGTGTCTGGCAGCAGGAACAAAAGACTGATTAACAGTTTAATTCTTGGCATCGTTCTTCTTCTCAACCAGTTTAACAGCATGCCAAGCTAAACCATTACTGCCTCTGGGTGTGTTCACACACACACACACACACACACACACACCTCCTCCCCTCTCTGCCCCATGTTCGTCCTTTTCTTTTTCGTTTTTTCCTCCCGTCTGCCTCTCATTAGCACTAACCCGGGTTAAGTTAGCCTGCATGGTATAGCACCCCCCCCCCCCCTCCCAGCAGGCAGTGCCCCCCCCCCCCCACCTTTGGGTCCCTTCCCTGGCGGCGGCTCGGCGGAGCTGCGGCTCCACACCAGCATGATGCCTCCTGAGTCTCCGGTCAGGATGTCTCCGGTGCTCAGAAACGCCAAACACTGAACGAACTTCGGCTTCTCGTATTTCTGAAACAAGACCGCAGAACAACGGATGGAGATCAACGTCTGGACAGAACAATAAATAATAAATAATAAATAAACATAAAATCCTGAAACAACAGGCTGTGTTGTTGTTTAGGTTTCTGTTGGGTCCGACTGATCTGTAACCAGCTGCTCTCCGCTGATCGTGTTTTTAAAAAAGTTCTCGTTAGTTCGCTCGGTCATGTTAACCTTACTCAAGCTAGCGTGACAAACAGCCGGTCGAGTGACTGACAGCTGATCGTCAGCTGATTCTGTGGTTGCCTAGCAACAACACACGTTCAGCCTTCAAAGCGCTCTCGTGCCGCCTCACCCCAAAGATTCCCTGTTTCCGGGCCAGCGAGGTCCCACTCCACGTCCAGAAGAAGATGTGGGACTTTCCACAGGTCACGATGGTGTTGGGGTCGGTGGGGTGGAACTCCACTGCCAAGACCACTTCGTTAGTCGTCTGTCAAACACACAGAGATCAATACAAACCACTGCTGATCCACTGATCACAGATCAATACAAACCACTGCTGATCCACTGATCACAGATCAATACAAACCATTACTAATCCACTGGTCCTTCTATCTAAATGTCTGTCCTACAGTGGGAGTATTTGTTGTGTTCTTTTATTTTTCTATTTTACTCGATTTGATTATTTTAATGCAATATATGAATTTTATCTTATTTCACTTTGTCTGGATGCTTTTAATGTTTTATGTAAAGCACTTTGAATCGCCTTGTACTGAAATGTGCTATATAAATAAACTTGCCTTGTCCTGTCCTGTCTTGTCTGTCCTGACTGTCCTGTCTTGTCTTGTCTTGTCTTGTCTTGTCTGTCCTGTCTGTCCTGTCCTGTCCTGTCTTGTCTGTCCTGTCTGTCCTGTCTTGTCTGTCCTGTCCTGTCCTGTCTTGTCTGTCCTGTCTGTCCTCTCTGTCCTGTCCTGTCTGTCCTCTCTGTCCTGTCTTGTCTGTCCTGTCCTGTCTGTCCTCTCTGTCCTGTCCTGTCTTGTCTTGTCTTGTCTGTCCTGTCTGTCCTGTCCTGTCCTGTCTTGTCTGTCTTGTCTGTCCTGTCCTGTCTGTCCTGTCCTGTCTGTCCTGTCTGTCCTGTCTTGTCTGTCCTGTCCTGTCCTGTCTTGTCTGTCCTGTCCTGTCTGTCCTGTCTGTCCTGTCTGTCCTCTCTGTCCTGTCTTGTCTGTCCTGTCCTGTCCTGTCTGCCCTGACTGTCCTGTCTGTCCTGTCCTGTCTGTCCTGTCTTGTCTGTCCTGTCTGTCCTGTCCTGTCTTGTCTGTCCTGTCCTGTCTTGTCTGTCCTGTCCTGTCTGTCCTGTCTGTCCTCTCTGTCCTGTCTTGTCTGTCCTGTCCTGTCCTGTCTGTCCTGACTGTCCTGTCTGTCCTGTCCTGTCTTGTCTGTCCTGTCCTGTCTGTCCTGTCTGTCCTGTCTGTCTTGTCTGTCCTGTCCTGTCCTGACTGTCCTGTCCTGTCCTGTCTGTCCTGTCTTGTCTGTCCTGTCCTGTCTGTCCTGTCTTGTCTTGTCTGTCCTGTGCTGTCCTGTCTGTCCTGTCCTGTCCTATTCAGGTGAAGGCTGTCCGGTCTCCGCGCTGCTTCACCTTGATCTCAGCGATCTTGGCCTTCTTCTGCCAGTCCCACACCGTCAACATGTGGTCGTTACAGTCATCAATTACACTCAGGTGCTGTCCAGAGTCCTGCACACACACACACACACACACACACACACACACACACACACACACACACACACACACACACACACACACACACACACACACACACACACACACACACACACACACACACACACACACACACACACACACACACACACACACACACACACACACACACACACACACACACACACACACACACACACACACAATGAGAGAG
>NW_027281400.1:0-47500 GCF_046629955.1 Centroberyx affinis
CGTTTTTTAACTGAAAATGAGAATAATGATGTAATAATTATCATTCCCTCTAATATCGCAAATCGCAATTGCAATATCAGTCAAAATAATCCCAATTCGATATTTTTTCAAAATCGTTCAGCCCTAGCTCCAACAGATATGAGTCAAAACACTTCAGAATATGACCATAACTGATCTAAATAGATCATCAGTGATCAGCTGATCAGCATTTGAACTGCTCAGATCATCAATAGAAAACGATCTCTCCCACTGCAGCTGTTATTCAATATATTCATAACTGAAGACTTCTGACTGACAAACTGCTTGAGCTCCAAATCCTCAAGACATTTAAAACTCTTTCTAATGAATTCAACAATGAAGCTCAGATTCCAGATTCCAGATTCCAGATTTCAGATTCCAGATTCCCTTCAGAATCCAGAAGAGGATCAGAGACTCACAAAGTGACTGGAGTCTGAAACCAGGATGGTCAATCTGTTCAAGACCCTGATCGACCTGGACCGACCCTGAGAGAGAGAGAGAGAGAGAGAGAGAGAGAGAGAGAGAGGGGGGGGGGGGGGGGGGAGACAGACAGACAGATTGTCAATGTAAGCTTCAGTCTCTGGACAGACAGAGAGACAGGTGAACACCGAGCAGAGAGACAGGTGAACAGTGAGCAGTGAGACAGGTGAACAGTGAGCAGTGAGACAGGTGAACACCGAGCAGAGAGACAGGTGAACAGTGAGCAGTGAGACAGGTGAACAGTGAGCAGTGAGACAGGTGAACACCGAGCAGAGAGACAGGTGAACAGTGAGCAGTGAGACAGGTGAACAGTGAGCAGTGAGACAGGTGAACACCGAGCAGAGAGACAGGTGAACAGTGAGCAGAGAGACAGGTGAACAGTGAGCAGAGAGACAGGTGAACACCGAGCAGAGAGACAGGTGAACAGTGAGCAGAGAGACAGGTGAACAGTGAGCAGAGAGACAGGTGAACAGTGAGCAGAGAGACAGGTGAACAGTGAGCAGTGAGACAGGTGAAGAACAGAGGAGGATCAATACAGTTTCATCTCATCTGTTCAATCAGCTTTGCAAGACAAAAGAGTTTGAATGTCAAGAAACATTTGAAAACCATCTTCATCATCATCATCCTCATCCTCATCCTCATCTTCATCTTCATCATACCTGGACTGTTGGCAGCTGGTCAAACAGCTCAGAGACTGGAGTTGGTTTGGGGATTTCCTGTAAACAGAGGAAGGATCAGGATCAGGATCAGGATCAGACTGATCTGGATCTGAACAGAGCTGAACAATTAATAAAAAAATAAAATAAAATAAAAATCGCAATCTGAATTTCAGTAATTTTCCAAATCTCAGAGTCTGCAGTTAATTTCTTCAGAGTTTGGTCCAGACTGAGTTTTCCATCAGACTCAGTGAATCTTCTCACTCATCCAGTTTGAAACTAAATCACTTTTCTGTAAACTATTTTAAACTTCTACAAAGTTTACGACAAGAAAAGCTGTGAGGCTGCAGCGGTCAGATCATCAGAGTTTCTGTTCCTACGCCCACAACCTTCCCAGCATGCACTGCGTCTCCTCTGGACCCACCTGCTTCTTCTTGCCGGTGGGCTGGAACACGTGGTTTATGGCGACCGTCGAGTATCCGACTGCAGGAGGGAGAGGAGGCGGAGCCTGGTCAGTGACATCACCGGGTCAACATGACATCACTGGACAAATCGACCATCACCAGAACCCAAAGAGACGACTTCACTATGAATATATAATGAGCTGAGATCTGTCAACACACTCATGAACTGAACTGTGGGGATTTCAAATATGATAAAACTTATTCATTAATGTGTTTTGAATTTCATTTTGTGAGATTTTAATCAGTATTTTTTTATCATGATAACTCCGTATCATTACTTCATACAGATCTGATTTTACAGAAAGACAATAAACAATAATATTGAATTATGACCGAGCTTCAATGGAAACTGATGCATTGATCTGTTAGTCCCACTGATTATAATCTGCATAAACTAATATTTTATTTTCAGACTGTACACTGAGATGTTTTTGTTGTTTATTCATACATAATATACTCATACTGCAAACATCTACCTAGATCTACTTTTATTTACTTCATATGTTTGCTGCTCATCATCTCTGTCCACAGCTGCTTCTATTTTACTGCTTTTTATTGTTTGAATATTGTTACTCTTATTGTTTTTACCTCCTATGAAACCGAACCCCTTCATTTTATCCCTGAAATGTCCTTAATTTCTCATCACATAAACATTCATTATCCATTAAACATAGCAGCTTTAATAAAGTAAGGTTAGTATCATGGGTTTATAAGGGATTTATTCATGGGTTGGTTCACAGAGACTCTAGAACTTAAAGGGTTTTTTCATGTCTTTTGTGCAGGTTTACAGGTTATTAATGAGTTATTAAGGGAAAGTTCCTGTCTGCCTGAATTTTACATTAAATTAGAAAGTAAGCAGTCAAACATTAAGGAGAGTTTAAAGAGGTTTTGATGGGGTCTCCTCCATTAATAACTCCCTTAACTCATTTTAAGGGGACTTTGCATGAATTGATGTAAATGTAAGTTTATATTAAGGGTTTACTGGTTCATAGAGTACCTTATATCCTGTGTGTGTGTGTGTGTGTGTGTGTGTGTGTGTATTTCCCTGCTCCATCTTTCTATTTTTGCTGCTGCTGTCACCACGGGGATTTATTAAATATCACATTATCTTTATCTAACGGTAACACCGGGTGGTGCAGCAGCATGAAGCAGTTATAAAAGTAGAGATTTTATTGAAATAACGGGCTGCTTGTTGGATTATTTACACGCCGATTCCTCCGCTGGCTCCTAATAGTTTGTACAAACTGTTATACTTTGTTCTACCAGGTTTGTGTTTTTTCCAGTAAGCAGAGAAGCGTAAAACTGACAGATTTCTGAATGGAGTCTGGCGTGAAGTTTTCTGCAACATAAGAAACAGAAGGGAAACCCTGAACTAATCAACTCAACTGACTAACTGACCAGATGACATGCTAGTTATGTATCTAACAACTTCAATAATTAACTGAAACTTATCCGGACCAACTTGGGTCCATAAGCTTGAAGTATCAGCCGATGCTAGTCAGCTAGCTGAGTTAGCGTTAGCATCCCCACACACACACACACACACACACACACACACACACACACACACACACATACACACACACACACACGCTGCTCCCTCGGTTTAAACTCGTTAAACTCCGCTGTTGTTTCTGGGGTTTGAAGCGTTTGAAGCGTCAGTTGACTCACGGTGAGCTGCAGTCTGTATCACACTCTGCAGTCTGTTCCTGTCTGTTGTGAAGCTCAGGTTTAAATCCATAAACACAGACATGATGCAGCTGAGCGAGGCGGCTTCAGGAACATGTGGAGCCGCACGGCCTCATGGGAAGTGTAGTTCTCTCTATGGAAGCCCATTTCCGCCAGTGTGATGAAAAAAAGACGGTCCTGTAAGTCAGTGATTCTCAACCTTTTTCATATCAAGGACCACTACTTTAGTCCACATTAGGTGGACAGACCCCCATCTGATGAGATTTTGTCTCTCAGACCCAAATCTGAGAATATTGTTATTGTCAGATATGATTTAGTCCAGAATGCCATGAATACCTGTATTGTAGGAAGAGAGATAACAGTGATCACAACAGTCATTCTTCTACATTCTCTACTTGTTTTAACTTCTTGTAAATGAAATAATGCTGAAGTTTAACAATTCATCAATTTGCTGGGGACCCCCTGGAACCCCCTCAAGGACCCCTGGTGGTCCCCGGACCCCACGTTGAGAACCACTGCTGTAAGTCATTATAATGAGAAATTTAAAATAATGAGAAACTTTCTCAAAATAATGACTTAGTATCTCAAAACAATGAGAAACATTACTTTGAGATAGTAACTCATTATAATGACTTACAGGATCTTTTTTTGTTTTCATCACACTGGCGGAAATGGGCTTCCATATCTACCCGACTATTTCTAGTTAAGACCAAAGGCGCATGTGGCGGTGTGTATGAAGTTTGTATGTAAATTTATGTGTCTATAAGTACTGTACATACATTTATGCTATGAGTTTTGTTTTTGATTTTTAGTGAGTTTTTATTTTGGTTAGGGTTAGGATTTGGCTTTTGAATTTTCTTTCTGGTTTGTGCTTTCATTTTTTATTTTTTTTTATTTAGTTTTCAGTTTGTTTTTCTATGTATTTGAATCGTCATTTTGGTTTATATATATTTTGTGATTTTGGATGTCATTTTGGTTTGTGCTTTTATTTTGTTTTACGTTTCATTTTGGTTTTTGTATGTTGTGATTTTTGTTGGTGCTTTTATTTTGAAGACATATGAACATTTCGTTTTGATTTTGTTCATCCCTCACCTCATATTATAACTCACCTGGTCTCCTGCTGTCTGCTGATCTGCTGATGGAACCTGACTCACAGCAGCCATGTAGAACACTTTTTAATTGTTTTGATTAGATTGTAATTTATTTTTGTCCAGCCCACATACACACAACATGTTAATATAGTGTAATGTCACACAGTATAGTGTAATATAGAGTCACATAGAGTCTAACTAACAGGTTCTGTGACAGATCAGTCATCTTGGAGGCGGTGATTATTTGAAAAGCATTTGATGCTTTTGTTTTTTAAATTGAAAACACTAATAATACAATCATGAAGCACTGACTTAATGTACAAGATAATGTTACATGAACAGAGGATGGAGAGTATGGATGTCAAGAGGCTGATGAAAATAAAATAATAGAGAAACAAAAACATGTTGAATAAATCAATAAATAAAGGAAATGAAAAAAGGGAAAAGACAAAGGTCCAATATCATATAAATACCTGATATGCAAAGTTTGATTGGCTCTTTAAAACTGCAGGGATCCAGTTGTCGTTCTGGACCTTCATCCCTCTTTGATCAAAATCCCAAACAAAGTCAGAGTTCATGTAGAGCAGATATCATCATCAAACCAAAAGAAATGAGAAAAAGTCATTTTTCAAAGCTGTACAACAACATCAGGAGTGCAGGACAGTAATATTAGCTCAGCTGGACTCCAGCCTGAGCCGATCCGTCTGTCTGGACTGGTCTTTCTGTAACTGGAAACCAGAGCTGGACTGGTCCTGCTGGTTTTCTCCTGGTCTCTGTCCTGTGATGAGAGATGAAGTTTATTGATCCCTGTGGGGAAACTGGCAAATATTAACAGGATACAGCAAAGAAGGATGGAATATAAATAAGAATAAACAATTTTTACAATGGCTTCAATTCTGAAAATGTTCAAACTGTACACCAGTTTACAGCACATGTGAACCGGTTTACAGCACGTGTGAACCGGTTTACAGTACGTGTGAACCGGTTTACAGTACGTGTGAACCGGTTTACAGCACGTGTGAACCGGTTTACAGCACGTGTGAACCAGTTTACTGCACGTGTGAACCAGTTTACTGCACGTGTGAACCAGTTTACAGCACGTGTGAACCAGTTTACAGTACGTGTGAACCAGTTTACTGCACATGTGAACCAGTTTACTGCACGTGTGAACCAGTTTACTGTACATATGAACCGGTTTACAGTACGTGTGAACCAGTTTACAGCACGTGTGAACCAGTTTACAGTACGTGTGAACCAGTTTACTGCACATGTGAACCAGTTTACTGCACGTGTGAACCAGTTTACAGTACGTGTGAACCAGTTTACAGCACATGTGAACCAGTTTACTGCACGTGTGAACCAGTTTACAGTACGTGTGAACCAGTTTACAGCACATGTGAACCAGTTTACTGCACGTGTGAACCAGTTTACAGTACGTGTGAACCAGTTTACAGCACATGTGAACCAGTTTACTGCACGTGTGAACCAGTTTACAGTACATGTGAACCAGTTTACAGCACTTGTGAACCAGTTTACAGCACATGTGAACCAGTTTACTGCACGTGTGAACCAGTTTACAGCACGTGTGAACCAGTTTACTGCACATGTGAACCAGTTTACTGCACATGTGAACCAGTTTACTGCACATGTGAACCAGTTTACTGCACATGTGAACCAGTTTACAGTACATGTGAACCAGTTTACAGTACGTGTGAACCGGTTTACAGCACATGTGAACCAGTTTACTGTGCATGTACACCAGTTTCAGTACTGTTATTTGAATGATTCTCCCTGGACTAATGTAAATATCCCAGTATATAAACAGTACATACCTGATATACTGTAGGCTGCACCTGTCTCTCCCCTCAGCCCGTCTCTCCCCTCAGCCTGTCTCTCCCCTCAGCCTGTCTCTCCCCTCAGCCTGTCGCTCTCCTCCAGTAAAAGACCCCCCCGCTGAGCAGGACCACAGCTCCCAGTACCAGAGCAGACCCTCCCAGTGCCGAGTGGAGGACGTCAGAGTCCGGATCAGACTGGTCTGCAGACCAAGAGGCAGAAACAGGTTAGACAGAGAAATGTCATTTACACACAAGTCATCAGATTCAAACTTTCTTCCAGCTTTAACTCCTGTTGGTTTCAGTCTTAAAGGTGCGTCCCCTCCATCATGTTCACACTTTACTTTCCTTCTTTAGTCGGTTTGTTTGTCCAGGTGAACGATGGCATTCACCAAATAAATAATGTGAGTCTCAGTCCTCTAACGAGAGAACTGCGGTGCGGTTCGTTAATCCAACTACAGGAAACCACCCCAAAACGCAAGGGATTATGGGTAGGAGTCGTCTACCCATAATCCAAATGGTTACAAAATGAAGTCTGGACTGATGCTCATATATATATACATATGAATGTCAGAGAAGTAGAGACGGACGAGTCCATCATGCTGACTGGGGGACTGGAATCACTTTGTTTTGACTCCGCCCCCACCGCCAAAATCTGTGAAATCAGTGTCATGCTGAAGATGTGAGAACACAGTGGTGAGATGCATCATTTTTGCATCAGTTTTGGCAAAATCAAACAAATAAACAAACATTGCAGCGCCGCCATTAGGCCAATTTTAAAAATGTCAGACCGGAGCAGTGACACACATCATTCTGCTTCATAAAATCCGATCAGCGGGTCGGGGCGGACCCATAGCCCCTCCCTCTAATTCATCATGTGGGACAATAAACGAGCTGCTTGTGAGTCATGTGACTTTTCTTTCTGAGCTCTGGTTGGCTTGCAGTCGGTCAGTCAGTGTGAACCTCAAGGAACCAAATACTAAAATACAACAATTCACTTTTCAACGATGGTTCAAAGAAAACCGACAGTCGGTGTGATCGTGCCCTCGGTCGTGAACTAAAGCTGATCAATATGCGTTCTTGTGTTTTCTTATGTAACATAGGTTAAGTCTGCCCCCTCCCTTCCTACATGAAGCTCCGCCCCTTGAAGCCCCGCCTACCCAGATGCAGCAGCCTGGGTTCCTGCAGAGCGGCGTGCTCCACCGTGCAGCTGACGGTCTGTCCCGCGGCCGCCGTGTGCTCCAGGTAGGAGTGGCTCTGGTAGCGCCAGGCGCCGCCGGGCATCGCCGCGCCCGAGGTCTCCGGGACGGAAGCCCCGCCCCTCAGCCAGGACAGCCTGATCCGCCGGGGGTAGAAGTCGTACGCGCTGCAGACCAGAACCGTGGAGCCGTCCTCCGACCGCACCGCCTTCAGGCTGACCACAGGAGGCGCTGCAGGAGAACAGACCGGCGAGATCATGTAGGAATCCACCTGATCGCTCACAGATACGTGAAGTGAACACGACTCGTTCACAGTGAACGCGACTCGTTCACAGTGAACCGACTCGTTCACGGTGAACGCGACTCGTTCACGGTGAGCGCGACTCGTTCACAGTGAGCGCGACTCGTTCACTGTGAGCGCGACTCGTTCACAGTGAACGCGACTCGTTCACAGTGAGCGTGACTCGTTCACAGTGAGCGCGACTCGTTCACAGTGAGCGCGACTCGTTCACAGTGAGCGCGACTCGTTCACAGTGAGCGCGACTCGTTCACTGTGAACGCGACTCGTTCACGGTGAGCGCGACTCGTTCACGGTGAGCGCGACTCGTTCACTGTGAACGCGACTCGTTCACGGTGAACGCGACTCGTTCACGGTGAACGCGACTCGTTCTCGGTGAACGCGACTCGTTCACGGTGAACGCGACTCGTTCACGGTGAACCGACTCGTTCACGGTGAACGCGACTCGTTCACGGTGAACGCGACTCGTTCACTGTGAACGAGTCGCGTTCACAGTGAGCGCGACTCGTTCACTGTGAACGAGTCGGTTCACCGTGAACGAGTCGCGTTCACCGTGAACGAGTCGCGTTCACAGTGAGCGCGACTCGTTCACAGTGAACTACGTGTTGGAGGCACAGAAAGTGTCAGAACTCTGTTTTCCCAGCAGCAAACGGTTCCCTGAAGGAGACATGACTGTAAACACTCATTTATTCCCATGGCAATAACTCAATTAAACAAGATGCGGTAGCCATGGGGAGTCTGGGGTAATACATGGACTAGGGCAGTGGTTCTCAATATGGGGCCCGGGGACCACCAGGGGTCCTTGAGGGCATTCCAGGGGGTCCCCAGCAAATTGATGAATTGTTAAACTTCATTATTTTGTCATTTTAGAACGACTGTTTTGATCATAGTTTCACTGTTATCTCTCTATCTACAGTACAGATAGTCATGGAGTTCTGGACAAAATCATAACTGACAATAAAAAATATTCTCAGATTTGGGTCTGAGAGACAAAATCTCATCAAATGGGGTCTGTGGCCCTAATGTGGACTAAATTAGGGTCCTTGATATGAAAAAGGTTGAGAACCACTGGACTAGGGGAGGTGGAATGCAGTTCACTAGTTATATTTATTATAATTATTGGTATACGGTTATCAGCGTGCATTTTAAATGTCTCCCTGGACTGTGATGGTATTTATGATGGCTGCTATAGATGATTTTGGATTATTATCGTTTCTGTTTATTTGATGTGCTTTAAATGTGTCTCCATGTTCTGTGTTGTACCACAAATTGCCTCTTGGAGGACATTAAAGTTTTCTAACAGGCAGCAGAGTGTCAGTGCAGCAGCTCAGTGTCCGGCAGGTGGAGCTCAATTCCCAGCTTGCATGAAGGAAATTTCTACTGTGAGTCAGACTTAAAGGTAAAATATGTAACATTTCCGCATTAAAATATCTAAAAACAACTAGACCTATGTTATATATTGTTTTGAGTTGTGTTCTTACATTATCCCAAATGTTTCCAACAATGTTCAAACCCAGAGAAATCTGTAATTTTCTTCAAGGTAACGGTGCGTTTCATTTGGTCTCCTGTCATGACGTCATATCCCCTTTACCGCCTAACTTCCTGTCATGATGTCATATCCCCTGTACCCCCTAACTTCCTGTCATGACGTCATATCCCCTTTACCCCCTGACTTCCTGTCATGACGTCATATCCCCTTTACCCCCTAACTTCCTGTCATGACGTCATATCCCCTTTACCCCCTAACTTCCTGTCATGGCGTCATATCCCCTTTACCCCCTAACTTCCTGTCATGACGTCATATCCCCTTTACCCCCTAACTTCCTGTCACGATGTCATATCCCCTTTACCCCCTAACTTCCTGTCACGGCGTCATATCCCCTTTACCCCCTAACTTCCTGTCACGATGTCATATCCCCTTTACCCCCTAACTTCCTGTCATGATGTCATATCCCCCTTACCCCCCTAACTTCCTGTCATGATGTCATATCCCCTTTACCCCCTAACTTCCTGTCATGACGTCATATCCCCTTTACCCCCTAACTTCCTGTCATGATGTCATATCCCCTTTACCCCCTAACTTCCTGTCATGATGTCATATCCCCTTTACCCCCTAACTTCCGGAGAAACAGGAAACACCAGATGATCCGTCAGAGAGTGAGGAAGGAAGTCGGTCAGCTCGCCGCTCTGTTGTTTTTTCCATCCTGTAGTTTTTATCTCTGTGATGGATCAGATGATTCATTCCCGTTTGCTGCGTTCTGTCGCTGAAGCTCTCCCCGTAAAAAAACTCCCATGATCCCACGCTGCTTCACGACGTCATCAAACTACGTCTTTTGTTATTGTTTTGATCGAGAGCCTAGAGGCAGAAACTACAGACTGTGTGTTTACATTTTTAGTAAAAGTTTTTCTTATTTAAGTGACCAAAGCCTTTCCCAAACCTTAAAGAAACCTCCTGCTCCCTCCGGGACCACCGGGCGCCCCCCCCCCCCACTCTGATGGTGAATTATTGTGTATGGCTTTTGATTCTTTTTTATTTCTCATGTTACTGTAAGTATTGGTTGTTAAGTAACTGTAATTGACAGACCATCTATTTCTATTGTTTATGTTTTGAGTAAGGGGCAAAATGAGATTTTCTTCTCCCTGCTCCTTTTCCGTCATGGTACTGCATGTGTAAATTGAGATGTGTTTTGATTGTGAATTGCTTTTTACCATGTGCATTACCATGAGCGGAACAAATAAATAAATAAATGATATTAGGCTACTTGTGCAATAATAAAAGAGTAATAGCTGACTTATTTCACTCGCCTGCTTTGCCCTTCACGTCTTCATATATCAGAGCAGCTTGGATCTTGCAGAAGTAGTTGAGGTCGTTCCTCCTGATCTGCAGGTAGTGCAGGTCTGTGTTCACCTGGTCTGCAAACTGCTCTCCGTACCGCGTGAACCCGACCACCTTCTCTGTGGAGCTGTTGTAGCGCGCCTGCAGCCGGCCGTTGAAGTGGTACTGGATCTGATACTGGACTTCATACTGAGAGTCCTTCTCCAGGAACTGACAGGTCTTCAGTATGTGGAAGTATTTTCCATCGGTGGACAGCTCTGTGGGACGATATCGATGTTCAATACATCTCAATACAAAATGTTACAATCTGTATCGGTCAGGAACATGAATGGTGATATCAGCTCCATGTTATTCTGCTGTCAGGAACATGAATGGTGATATCAGCTCCATGTTATTCTGCTGTAGTAATCACTAATGAGACTCTTGACCATCACAGTTTCACAAGCTCTCCATCCAAATTATATTATTGTCACTTTGTAACGACATTTTTAAATTGTTGTTTACATTCTAGCAGCCAATGGCATCGCTGGAAAGATTTGAGTCTCAGAAATAAACAGAATTCTGCTCAGTCAGACTTTGTTGTCACTGAACTTTTATTGATCACATCGGATCCTGGTTGTATTGATCCTGAACCTCAGATCAGGTATCAGAAGATAAGCAGATGGTCCTGGCTGTAAGGAGGCAGGAAGAAAATGCAGCAGTTTTTCACTTGTTCCTCAGCTGTGTGAGACAGAAGGCAGCTGGGTTCACAGTTAACTTCCTGGACCTTTTCTTTCCAGCTGGTTAACTGCTGACTCAGTGTTTATGTTTTTACTGAGTATGTTACTACTTTAAACATGAGTTGTTTTGTTATTTATTTTCCATTACATAAAAAACTGCTGAGCAACATATTTCAATAAAACTTGAAAAAGAAAGTAAAAAATATTTTATATCTTTACAATTTTGCCAGTTACAATTGAATTCCCAATAAATACATTTTAAAAATATTTTCCATTCACTATTGTCTCAGCAAGCTCTCAGGATTGAAACTGGTTTTACACAGTGAGGTAGATACCGAGACCTCGAGTACTCTGAGGTACTATTGTTGTTACACAACATAAGGTTGTATTGTAATGTTACTTTGGCAGTATTTTAATATGAGAGTCATGTCAAAGTATGTTCAAACTGAACTATCTGAAAACATTTGATCTTACCTGAAGCTGACAGAGAGCAGAGCAGCAGAGAGAGCAGCAGAGAGAGCAGCAGAGAGAGCAGACGCTCCATGTTCAGTCTGACAGAACAGGAACTGAAGGCAGACAGACCGACCAATCAGGAGGCTGGATGGACAAGCATCAGCTGTTGCTAGGACGACTGTAGTAGGTTATTGGCCATACTAGTACTACTGGTACTACTACTAATAATAATTACATTCATACTAGTGCAATAATTACATTTATTCTAGTGCAATAAGTACACCTATTCTAGTGCAAAATTACATTGTATTTATTTATTTATTTTACTTATTATTTTAGAACCTGTGTTGTTGGCTGTGGATGTTTGTTTGCTGAGGTTGTTTTGTTTTGTTTTGTTTTGTTTACCTGTGTCTTTTAATTGCACTGATCAGGTGTAGCGCTCCTAATTTTGTTGTATTCTGTACAATGATAATAAAGGCTTTCTATTCTATTCTATTCCACTACTACTACTACTACTACTACTACTACTAACATTAATATAAGTCCATAACATCTAGTTTTAATCGGAAGATTTCCAAACTTTGACCAAAACTGAAAAAAGCCATAAAACAAATAAAGATTCCACACACCAGATTCACCTCTGCTGTGTCTTTTATTTCTCATCATGTTCAGTGAGAAAAGTCTTGATAAACATCTTATGCTGAAATGTCAGTGTGTCCCGGCTGGTGCCAGCAGGGAACCGACACAGGGGATAGGACCCAAACGCCTGAGGCAGAGGTACAAAGGCTTACGGGACGGTGAGGCAGGCAAGGGTCAAAAGTCCAATATACAGGCAAGGTCCAAAACAGGCAGTAACAGGTTCTCAGGGGAAAAACAGAAGAACAGCTTACAGAAGCTCAAGAGCAAGACATGAAGCACACGGCAAGTGTGCCGGGAACAAAGGAAGTGAACTAGTATAAGAAGTGAAGGCTGATTAGGGAATGAGGTGCAGGTGAGGAGATGGGAGGGAAAGCTCAGGGGCCGAATTCACCAATGTGTTCTTAAGATAGATCTTAAGAAATGACATAAGAGGAAATTTTAGGAAGTTCTTAAGAAGGCTCTTAAGTGCAATTCCTCAATATTTTCTTAGTAACAGTCTAATTTCTTATGAATTTCTTTAATTTTCCAATTTAAGAACTTCTCAGAATAGGGCCTGAATCAATTCTGGTTAATAAACTTTAGGCTTACTGCCATTGAGGCTAGGAGACAAGGCTAGGAGGCTAGGAGACAAGGCTAGGAGGCTAGGAGACAAGGCTAGGAGGCTAGGAGACAAGGCTAGGAGACAACCCAAAGTGCTTCCATCTACAAAACAATTGTGGAAAAACCTATTTAGGGAAACTAGAGCAAAGATTGAAACATTGGTTGCTGTTGGTAACTGTAAAATTTGCAGCTTATTTCCAACAGACATGAGACAGAGGCCTACCTGGCCCTACACCAAATAAAGCTTTACAATAAATGTTCATCTTAATGTTAGGTGTAGGGGAACCTATGAAGACTTTGAACTATAACCTACTTGTCTAAAATGTGTTTAAATATATGATATTAGAGGCTTACCTTTTCACTGTAGGAGTTTTAAGACAGGTGAAGGGCCGTCTTAAAGTTAAGAAGAAAATCAACAACAAATTTGACAACTTTCATTTCAAGAATACCATTTATTCCTAAGTTTTTTCTTAGGAAGAAACATAAGAAGAAAGTTAAGAAAATATATAAGAACTGTTTTTGAGAATAGCATTTTTTCCTATTTTTTTCTTAAGACTAAAGTTAAGAAAAAAAAAAAATTTCTTAAGAAGGTTTTGTGAATCTGCAGGGCTGATGAGAAGTGGGAACAGGTGTGCAGGATGAGCGGAGCCATGAAAACAAAGGGAGACCACGCCACACACACACACACACACACACACACACACACACACACACACACACACACACACACACACAAACAAAACACAGACCGAGAGAGAGAAACAGACAGGGAGCACTGGGAACACACACGGCCGTAACACGATGAGTGTGGGAATCATCTTTTGTTTTCTATGGCTGTTCTCTACAGAGATCTGGATCTTTCCCAACAACGTTACCTAGGTGCCTGTAGTGTATCCACATTCCACATTCACCACAACACAGAAAGAAGACCAGAGTTTCAGCTCTGCCTTTAATTAGTGTACACCACATATCAGGTCTAATTAGTGTAGGCTACACCACATATCAGGTCTAATTAGTGTAGGCTACACCACATATCAGGTCTAATTAGTGTAGGCTACACCACATATCAGGTCTAATTAGTGTAGGCTACACCACATATCAGGTCTAATTAGTGTAGGCTACACCACATATCAGGTCTAATTAGTGTAGGCTACACCACATATCAGGTCTAATTAGTGTAGGCTACACCACATATCAGGTTTCAGTTCATATGAGTCAAAATTGATACAACTGTCATTATGCCTGAAAGTTTTTTCCAACAACTAAAAAAGTACTAAACTGACTGATTCAGATCCTGACACTCCTGACAGAACAGACTGACAGACACAGATAACAAAGTCTGGTGTCATTTTGTTTGCTGTAAGTTTAGCATTTACACCATTCAGTGTGTTTTCCAAAATACTTACAATATGAACGGGATTTGCAAGAAACACCAAAAATAAAGTGTGTACAGTGTTATGTCCCATGAAATAAAAAATACATCAGCTAACACCAGCTATGTGAACCCGTTCCCTTTCCCCACGCACGGTTCCCCCGGCCGTCTGGGGATCTGAACCGACAACCGTTGGGTCAGAGGTCAGAGGTCAGAGGTCAGAGGGCGTCTGTGGGGCGAGGCGCTCTGTAGAACAGGACGGCTCCAGCGGCCAGACAGAGGAAACCCAGAGTCAGACCGACACCGAGCAGCACCGAGGAGCCGGGACCGTCCGGCCGGGACGGGAACTCTGCGGGACAGGAGACAGACATTTACACACTGAACGCCTTCGGTGGTCAGCTGACAGGCCACAACGCCCCGGGCCTCATGCAGCAATATTCTCTTAAATTTCTCTTATATTTTCTCTTAATTTTCTGTTAAGAGAAAAAATAAGGTTTTATTTTATATTATGGATCGATGTTTCAGCGCATATTGCCTTCAACAGTTCAACCAAACAATCTTTATCTTTCTCAGGTTGTTTCGTTTCATTATCAGAGGAGGCTGAGAGGAAGAAGAAAAAAGCAAGAATTTGAGAAAAGAAAGAAAAACATCTTATCTTATCTTATCTGATAAGCACACCTCTTCTCGCTTCACCCCAGCAGGAAGAAGGGTGGTCCGGTGAGACATCTCACTCATACTTAGAGAACCAGGTCACGCAAGTAACATAAAGTTCTCTTTCATAGCGTTCGTTTCCATGTGTCACTCTGTGATATGGAGACTCCCGTATTGCCAGACAAGCTCATCTCGAGACTGACCACCAACACCCAGGTGTCGGATCAACCTGACTGCTCCGCCGCAGAGCCAACGCTCAGGACGGCATGAGCAATAGTCGGAGCAGTGACATCTAACTTATAAAACCTCACAAATGTGAGAGGCGAGGACTAGCTAGCTGCAGCGCAGATATCCTGAATACTGACCCCCCTAAACAGGGCCCAGGAGGTTGCCAAACCTCTGGTAGAATGCACACGTAAACCAGCTGGGGCTTGAAGACCCATGCTCGAGTAGACCAGTGCAATAGCCCCACTATCTAGTGGGAAAGCCTTTGTTTTGTACTTGGCTAACCCATGTAGGGCTTAGCCCAGGACACAAACAACTGGTCCCCTTTCCTGAAACCACCAGTTCTGTCCAAGTATACACGCAAAGTAGAGCCCTGCGCGGGACTGTTTTTTTAATCCTGCTCCCGCCCGCTCCCGCTGGATTTCTGACCATTACCGCCCGCTCCTGCAATGTGTGTGTTATTGAACGCCCGCTCCCGCCCGCAGCAACGTTAAAACCGCCCGCTCCCGCGAGATTTGCGTCAGGTCCCGCGGGACCCGCGGGATCCCCAATCCCAATGCAGTCCTGTAGTCCTGTTGGTAATAACGCAGCGAAATTACGTTCTAATGACAACTGACAACTGAGAAATTTGTCCAAATGTCAGACTTGCATTGCTTTGCTTTGGTATTGTAATGACCTGCTTTGATTTTCTTTTCAACTGCATTTGTTGACTCCGTCTCCTTCTGGTTAATTCCCGGGACCCGCAGTTTATTTTTTGACCGCCCGCTCCCGCCCGCAGCAACGTTAAAACCGCCCGCTCCCGTGAGATTTGCGTTGGGTCCTGCGGGACCCGCGAGATCCCAATCCCAATGCAGGGCTCTAACGCAAAGTGTGCACCGGACACAACAAATGTAACCATTGCTGCTCCAGAGAGAAGAGCGGCGGAGGTTAGAAAGCAACAACATCCACAGGTGAGCATGAGTTGATTTCCTTGGGTATAAAAGCAGGGTTAGGCTGCAAGGTCACCCTCAAATTCCCTGGGACAAACTGCATACATGCAGGATGCACTGACAACACATGGATATCACATCCCACACGTTTTGCCGACGCCAAAGCCAACAATAAAGCCGTTTTAAACGACAACGGCTTCATGTCTATCTGCTCAATTGGCTCAAATGGGCGGCTTACCAGAGCCTCCAATAAAACTGACAAATCCCAAGAAGGGGAAACAGAGTTACGTGTGTGTGCATATGAAACTTGTATGTCCTGAGATGCTTGTTCAGGGCACACAGGTCCAGCATTGGACGGATCCCATGCCCCCCTTTCTTTGGCACCAGGAAATATCTAGAGTAAAAGCTGTTTAGGCTCTGCTCGAGTGGCACTATCGTTGTCACCCCTTTTTCCAACAGTGAGGAAATTTGAGGAACAGCTTTGGAGACAGACTAGAGCGCTATACGCTAATCTCTCTGAATGCCTTACCTATGGAGAAGGTAAGCGAAACCTGGATGTAGTTCCAGAACACTAGTATTCAGCGATGGATCTGTGAACGGTTAAGCTAACTTGAGGAAGCAACAGGCGAGAGATAATACTTTGACGCAGCGTCAGCCTTATATAAAGGGAGGAGGGTCCTGACACAGACGTCACGACTGCCAGACACTCAGGGCCGGAGTAGTGGAATAAATGCTTCTGAGAATACGCAGCGTATCCCATAGTGAGACATCGAAATAAATGCTATGAAAGAGAACTGTTTTTCCGATCTCATAAATCATCTCGCAACCGTCCGAAATCATCTCGCGACCCCCTGGAGGGTCCCGACCCCCGGGTCGAGAAGCATGGCTCACCCCAGGTGGTGGTGCGGGGGTGGGGGAGGGCCCGGTGCTCCACCCTGCAGCCCAGCTTCGCTCCGGCCTCGGGGCTGAAGGACAGACCGACCAGCCGGCTGAACGTCCCGTCCGGCTCGGGGAGCAGGTTGCTCAGAGCGACGCCCTCCGTCAGCTCCACGCCGTTCCTGCTCCAGCTGATGTTGACGGACGGCGGGTAGAACCGGCTGACGTAGCAGAACAGAGTGTTCTCCGCCCCTAGCTCCGCCTCCTGCTGCGGGTAGAGGACCACCGTCGGGGCTGTGGGGAGAGAAGGACACGTGGTTATGACATCACACGCTGTGACGGGACGACCTGACATGAGCGTGATGTCTTAGACCAGAGGTGTGACCAAGTCAACTTCGCTCGAGTCCCAAGTCAGTCTCAAGTCTTGAGGCTCAAGTCTCAAGTCTAAATGTAGATCACCAAGTCAAGTCCAATTCAAGTCCAGAGTCCAGTATCAATTTAATATCTTAAAGAAAACTAAATATCTAGGACTTTTAAGAGCATCATGAGTTTGATTTCTATAATCAGTTTCAACTTCAATAAATTCAATCATTCCATACAAATTCAGAAAACAGAATTTAAATTCAGTCGTCTGCTGGAACAAATCTCATCACTTTCAATCTAAGTCATTTACACAAACACAAGATCTCAAGTCAAGACTTTAGAAACCTTTTCAAGTCATCAGAGTACAAGTCAGAGTCAAGTCCCAAGTCACCAGAACCCAAGTCAGGTCAAGTCTCAAGTCTGGTCATGGAGTTGGGCGGTTTGGAGTCTTTCTGGACGTTAGAGGAGCTGCTGCTGCACTTCAGGTTTTGGCTGCTTGGTTTATTTTAAAGCCTCAGCTACTTCCTCCGCTTTTTCCTTTGGCTTATGGAATTGTCAGTCCGCTGTAAATAAAACAGAATTTATCCAAGCACTTGCAAACCTATCTGACATTCAGGTCCTAGCCCTGACCGAAACCTGGATCCGTCCAGAAAACACAGCCACACCAGCTGCGCTTTCAGCTGACTCCACTTTCTCCCACACACCCCGTTCTGTTGGGCGTGGAGGTGGCACAGGGGCCCTTATTTCCAAAGACTGGAAATTCACTAAACTTTCTCCTCTAAGCAATAACTCATCCTTTGAATACCATGCAATCATGGTTACCGCTCCTGTCAAACTATTTGTGGTCTTCATATATCGCCCACCAGGGCTACTGGGGAACTTTGTTGTTGAACTGGACATGCTACTCTCAGCCATTCCTGAAGATGGCACCCCACTGATTGTCATGGGGGACATGAATATCTATCTTGACAAACCCCCGAGCGGCTGACTTCCTTTCACTTCTGTCCTCATTTGACCTCAAACTGGTCTCCAGCGCTCACCCCCTGACATCTGTCAGACCACTTCTTTGTTCAATTCACGGTTTCCTTGCCGGAACATCCTCACGTTCCGCCGCAAATGGTCTCCTTCAGACGGAACCTCCGGTCCCTCACACCGGCTCGGCTGTCCGATGAGGTCTCGGCTACCATGCCCCCTCATAATGAGTTCTCCTCACTCCATGTCAATGAGGCTACAGACACACTCTGCTCCTCACTAGCTGTCTCTCTAGACAATCTCTGCCCACTCTCATCTAAACCTGCTCGTAAAACCCCCACTAGTCCATGGCTCACCAGTGTCATCAAAGAGCAACGGGCTCAGAGCAGCGGAGAGAAAATGGCGCAAATCCAGTGATCCCACTGACCTCACTGACTATCAAACTCTCTTATCGGCATTCTCCTCCCATCTAAAAAGTGCCAAGACCACTTACTATCAGGATAAAATCAGCAGCGCCAAGGACGCTCAGAAATTATTTTCAGCTTTTAACTCACTCCTCAAACCTCCACCACCTCCACCCTCAAGTTTGCTCACGGCTGACCTCTTTGCATCCTTCTTTACTGATAAGGTTTCTACCATCAGTGATCAGTTCTCTGAGCCTGACCAACTCAGTCCGCTGCCACCAGCTAACAGGACCTCACTCCTGTCCTTTTCCCATCTCACTGAGGAGCAAGTCTCCAAACTACTACTTGACTCTCGCCCCACTACCTGTCCGTTGGACCCCATACCCTCCAACCTCCTGCAGGCCATCTCTCCCACACTTATCCCTGCAGTCACGCACATCATCAACTCCTCACTCTCAGCGGGTGTGTTCCCCACTGCTTTTAAGCAAGCCCGGGTTACCCCGCTACTAAAGAAACCTACACTCAACCCATCTCAGGTTGATAATTACAGGCCGGTTTCACTACTCACCTTCCTTTCCAAGACTCTTGATCAAGTCTCTGAATTCCTTTCTGAGAACCGCCTGTATGATCCTAACCAGTCTGGCTTCAAACGCGGACACTCTACCGAGACTGCACTCTTGTCTGTAGTAGAAACACTGCGATCAGCTGGAGCTGCCGGTCAGTCCTCTGTCCTACTGCTACTTGACCTATCGGCCGCCTTTGACACGGTTAACCACCAAATCCTCCTCTCCACACTCGCTGAGCTCGGCTTCTCAGGATCTACCCTCTGCTGGTTTGAGTCCTACCTCTCAGGGAGATCCTTCAGAGTGTCTTGGAGAGGAGAAGTGTCTAAATCCCACTACTTGTCCACAGGGGAACCTCAAGGGTCAGTGCTTGGACCCCTTCTCTTTTCATTATACACCACCTCATTGGGTGCAGTGATCCGCTCACATGGCTTCTCTTATCATTCATATGCTGACGACACCCAGCTCCTCCTGTCGTTCCCGCCAGACGACCCCACAGTCTCGGTGCGGATATCGGCATGCCTCGCCGACAACTCGGCTTGGATGAAGGAACGCCACCTTCAGCTTAACTTGTCAAAGACTGAGCTCCTTGTCATCCCAGCCAGTCCCTCTATACAACAACAGATCAGCATCCAGCTCGAATCAACTGAGCTCATACCCACAAAGTCTGCCAGAAACTTGGGTGTCATGATTGATGACCAGCTAACCTTCAAGGAGCATGTGACTTCTGTTGCTCGGTCATGCCGATTTGCTCTGAACAACATCAGGAAGATCAGACCCTACCTGTCTGAGCATGCAGCACAACTCCTGGTTCAGGCTCTTGTAATATCACGCCTTGACTACTGCAACTCCTTACTGGCAGGGCTCCCGGCCTGTAGCTCAAACCTCTGCAGATGATCCAGAACGCGGCGGCGCGTCTGGTCTTCAACCGGCCCAAAAGAGCACATGTCACTCCGCTGTTCATCTCCCTCCTCTGGCTCCCAGTCACTGCATCAAGTTCAAGTCCTTGATGCTCGCCTACAAAACGGCGACCAAAACGGCTCCGACCTACCTGAACTCCCTCATTCAGGTCTACGCTCCCTCCCGCTCACTACGCTCTGCCATGGAGCGGCGCCTGGTGCTGCCACCTCAGCAAGGCCCTAAGTCTCTAGCCAGACTCTTCTTCTGTGGTTCCCCGGTGGTGGAACGAGTTACCAAACTCCATTCGATCCGCAGAATCCCTCTCTATCCTTAAGAAAAGGCTAAAGACCCAGCTCTTTAGCGAATACCTTCTCACCTAATGGCCCGGGTAACCAAACAAAAAAAAACAAAAAAAATGTTGCCTCTATGCACTCTATGCACTGCCTCATAGCACTGCCTTGTAGCGCCTATGTCCTGCTGGACCAGATCTTAGCTTTATAGCTCTTACTCTCATTGTTCTCTCCTAACTAGAACCTTGCTTGTGTTGTATGAAAATCTCATGTGTAAGTCACTTTGGATAAAAGCGTCTGCCAAATGTGAAATTGTAAATTGTAATTTATTCTCCTGTCAACCTCGCTCTGAGTCTTTCTGGGTGAGGATGAAAGAGAAAACGTTAAACCGGACCACAGCCTCCTCACCTCTCTCCTCAGGTGGATCCTTGTCGGCCTCCGCGGCGGCAGGCAGGTAAACCTTACACACCCTCTCCCTGCTGATCCTGGCTAGTATGTAAAAGCCAAGCCAGGTGTCTCTCAGGTCGGCCAGCAGGGGGGCGGTCCACACCGCCCGTTCCTTATCGAAGTCGGCGTACAGCAGCTGGTCTCCGTCCCAGTGAGCCTGGACCTGAGCCTCGCCCGACTGCCAGCAGCCATAGAACAGAGTGGCTTCATGAACGGCTGCAGGAGAAAACACTTTAATCACTTTAACGTCTGACCTGCCTGTTTAGCTCATTACAACTCTTTGACAGTTTGACAAAATGTTATTTTCTTGTATTTTTATACCTACCTGTCTGTCTGTCTGTCTCTTTCTGTCTATCCCTCGCTCTATCTGTTTGTCTGTCTCTCTCTCTCTCTGTCTCTCTCTCTCTCTCTCTCTCTCTGTCTGTCTGTCTGTCTGTCTGTCTCTCTCTCTCTGTCTGCCTGTCCGTCCATTTTTATTCTTTTACTCCTTCTATTTCCTTGTTTTTATGCCTTTTTATTCTGTAAAGCACTTTGTAAACAGTCTTGTTATAAGGTGCTATACAAATGTTTATTATTATTGTTATTATTATTATTATTATTATTATTATTACCTGCAGCTGTGGAGCCGATGTGAGACAGAACCAGTGAAACCAGTAAGAAGTCCATCCAGTCAGAAGAAAGACTGAAGCAGTCCGATCCACATCAACACGTCAAATCTGGAAATGAAAGTAAACCGAAGAGAAGACTCATGTGACTCAAACCAGAGCGTCTGGTGAAAACTTTCAAAATAAAAGCCTTGCTGGTGAATGCTTTGTGAGCGCCATTAAAAGTTCATGTGAAGTCATTTCACACATCTGATTCCTCACACACAGCAGTGTGACAGAGCTGCTGGACATGAAACATGAGACAGCCTGTTTGTGGATTTTTATTTTTTCTCCCCCTACATATCTATTTTTCTTCCGTCTAGTTTTTTTTTTTACTACTATTTTTTTTCTTCCGTGTAGTTTTCTTTTTTTCTCCCCCTACATTTTTTCTTCTTCTCCCGTCTCGTGTTTTGTCCCCTGCGGGGCTCCGTAGGGGACAGACAGCAAAGACACAAACACCTTTTAAGTTTTAGGTCTGGATGGAGGGACATGAAGACCCTGCAGAGGCTCCATCTGCTCTCTGCTGCACTGTGAGCCTGTTGCCAAATATCTTCATTTTGTGATAACTTTCATAATAATAATAATAGCATTAATGCGTCTTTTCTGTGCTTTGTGGATACGGCTCCAGATCAGCACACAACAGCTCCAACTGCAAAGACCTGCAGGCCCGTTACAGACATGGACGTTTTAAAGGGTTACAGACCGTTTATACTTTCCAAAAGATGTCTAATGGATTAAATCTAGTATTGATGTTCTACCACCACATCTATTAGAAAATGTATAATTTGGAATGTTAATAGAAGATAGAAAAATATAATTTTTAATGAACAATTTCATTATTTTGGCAAAATATTTTATACACAAATGTAAATATTGCAAAACACAAACCTGTTTAACAGCCTTTAAAACGAATTAGCAACATTTTCCAAATCTGTAGAATGTATGAAAAGCATGAAGGCCCAAACATGACACTTTGTATTTACACAATATAAAGTCATTTAACCCCTGGAATGTATTGTTCTTTTTTTCCCCTTTAATTTACTATTTCATTATTCATTGTTTTGTTTTGTTTTTTTGTTCTCTGTTTCCTTTTGGATATTGCCTTATGACATGCACTGAACTCAGCTTACTCTGGTGATATAGAAGGAACTGTCATTGCCAATTTGTTGTATATTTGAATAGTCTAATTAGAAATAAATAAATAAATAAATAAAAAACTTTCCAAAAGATGAGTAAGTGTGTGTTCCTGCAGGGGGCAGCAGCTCGCTGGAGCGACCAGTCTGCTGCAAAGTAAAGACAAAGAAGAAGAAGAAGAAGCAGCAGCAGCAAAAGAAGAAGAAGCGCTTGAGGTCGCATGAAGTATTCTCCAGTTCTGCCGTAAAGCAGCTGCAGGTCTGCTGCAGGTCTGCTGCAGAGGCTCGGTGGGTTAAAACGGATTTTAACAGCAGACCCGGTTCAGAGTTTTCTGTGTGTTGGAGCTGCTAGTCCCGATTCGCTCCGTTTTCTCTTATGAAATAGACCGGTGTAGTTACCAAACTGTATTCAAAAATATGGCAACTGAAGGTTACCGTGGCTGTCGGTACACACACACACCTCGTAGGATATCACTTAACACCTTTTAGGATTCATAATGGTCTGCTGGTACATTCGGCATACATCTGGTTCAACAGACAACTCTAATTAAAATTCAGTATGAACTTTTATTATTGTTCCACATGCAGTGACCTCCCGACACGCTGTGCGGGACAGTGGGAATAACAGGCGAACCAGTTCTTAAAGTCGGGATTTACTGATAATAAGAATTACTTGTTGGATTAGTTTCATGCCGAAGTTTCCAGAGGAATCTGCCGACTCAGAAAATGTCTTTAGTTCTGACTTACGAGGTATTTTTGTCTGCCGATAAGCAAGGCGCATTTAACTTGTCCGATTTTTTTTAACAGAGTTTGGCATGAATATCTCATATTTGTGTTATGGCTATGCCCCGATTCTACAGACGGTGTAGCACAGCTGGGGGGTTAAAGGTTAAAACGGACTCTTTCAAGTTAAAGTGATCTGGTTGATGTTTGTGGTTCTGTCTATTTTCTGCAGCCAAACCTTCAGTCAGTTACAGCTGCGGAGTAGAAACATTGATGAAGGCCTGATTGTTGAATATCTTTCAGTTTTCTAAATCATCTCTGCTGTTTGTGCTTTTTTTTTTTTCTATTATGTGGAGCTCAGCAGGAAACTGCCCACGTAGGAGAGGACGTTCTGGGACCTTGCGTAACGTTCCCTAAAAGTTCTCTAAGGTGACGAACGTCCCAAACCTTTACAGAACTTTCCAGAACGTTCCTAAAACGTCCTCTTTTGGTTATGAAAGTGCTGCAGGTCAGAGTTCCCTATATGACTTCAGGAGGACGTTCCATTTTGGTTATTTTATGGTCACATGGCAACATTACAAAGAGGACATTTGGGACGTTAAGAGAACGTTCCCATATGGTTCCCTGTTAGTCTTGGTTGACAAAATAACTTTTACAGAATCAGTTTGGAACAAAACTCATATTTTCATTTAAAGGAGGAAACACTGTAAACAAACAGCTGTTAGAGTTTCATTGCTTTGATGTTTCCAGCAGCTCCAGAGGAGTCTGATGTGAGAAAATGTTTCAGGATGTAAACGAATCAAAGAGCGAGGGCTTCTTCTTTCTAGAGCCGCCATTTTGCTCCAAGAGACGTTCAACAATCATACAGGGAGAGATCCATCAGAGAAGAGAGGAGAGAGACCAGTTTCTCCACCACAGGAGCAGGAGAGAGACCAGAATGCACTGCAGCAGAGAGACAGGCTGGGCTCCTGTCAGGGGAAACTCACTTTTTTGACTCTCTCTCTCTCTCTCTCTCTCTCTCTCTCTCTCTCTCTCTCTCTCTCTCTCTCTCTCTCTCTCTCTCTCTCTCTCTCTCTCTCTCTCTCTCTCTCTCTCTCTCTCTCTCTCTCTCTCTCTCCTCTCTCTCTCTCTCCTACACCATACAGCACAGAGAACCCTCTTCTCTGGTGGATCTCAAAAGGCATTCTGGGAAATGTAGGAAATCACTGACTGATCTAGAAGTCCAGTCCAGTCCGCTCCAGTTAGTCCAGTCCAGTCCAGTCCAGTGTTGTTCCATCCAGTCCAGTCCGGTCCAGTCTGGCGGCCATGTTGAAGCCGCTGAGGATTCTGGTCTCTGGCAGGATATGGCCGCCGTCCCGCTGCTGCTCAGGCTTCGTCTCCAGGATCAGGTTCCTTCCTTACCTCCTAGTCCCTAGACTGCCTCCTTCCCTCCCTCCTAGACTGTCTCCTTCCTCCCTCCTAGACTGTCTCCTTTACTCCTAGACTGTCTTCTTCCTTTCTTCCTAGACTGTTTCCTTCGTTACCTCCTAAAGTCCTTGTAGAGGCCTCCTTGACTGACTGATTGGTTGGTTGGTTGTTGGTTGGTTGATTGATTAATTAATTAATTGATTGACTGGCTGGTTGGTGTGTGTGTGTGTGTGTGTGTGTGTGTGTGTGTGTGTGTGTGTGTGTGTGTGTGTGTGTGTGTGTGTGTGTGTGTGTGTGTGTGTGTCAGGTATGTGAACCGGCTGAAGCAGGATGACTTGGCGTGTGTCTCAGCTCTGCAGAGCGGAACCTTCTTCCTGTTCCACAGACTGAAGCCTCTGCTGCAACGGAACCAGCAGGGAGGCTTCAGACCGGCCCAGCTGCAGAGCACAGGTAGAACCACAGGTAGAACCACAGGTAGAGAACCACAGGTAGAACCTCAGGTAGAACCTCAGGTAGAGAACCACAGGTAGAACCTCAGGTAGAACCTCAGGTAGAGAACCACAGGTAGAACCTCAGGTAGAACCTCAGGTAGAACCACAGATAGAACCTCAGGTAGAACCACAGGTAGAGAACCACAGGTAGAACCTCAGGTAGAACCTCAGGTAGAGAACCACAGGTAGAACCTCAGGTAGAACCTCAGGTAGAACCTCAGGTAGAACCACAGGTAGAACCACAGGGAGAACCTCAGGTAGAACCACAGGTAGAACCACAGGTAGAACCATAGGTAGAACCTCAGGTAGAATCTCAGGTAGAATCTCAGGTAGAACCACAGGTAGAACCACAGGGAGAACCTCAGGTAGAACCACAGGTAGAACCTCAGGTAGAATCTCAGGTAGAACCACAGGTAGAACCTCAGGTAGAATCTCAGGTAGAACCACAGGTAGAACCTCAGGTAGATGACACATGGTCTGAATGTTCGTTGCATTGCTGGTAGTTTCAGTGGAGAGTTTTAGTGTCACGTTCTAAATGTTTGAGAGATTTTTCTGTGCCTGGTTAAATATAATCCAGTATATATGTGTGTGTGTGTGTGTGTGTGTGTGTGTGTGTGTGTGTGTGTGTGTGTGTGTGTGTGTGTGTGTGTGTGTGTGTGTGTGTCAGATGTGCAGGACGTCCTGCAGAGGCTCGGTGAAGACAGATCCATGGTGAAGGAGTCGGTTCTGATCGGCTGTACTGAACAGAACCAGGCTCAGTTCTGTCTGGACGTCGGTAAGACCACAACCTGACCTGGATCTGGACCAGAACCAGAACCAGAACCAGAACCAGAACAGACCCAGCGGCGCCTCCTTCTGGTCAATCAGTGACAAAAATTCAAACCTGACCCACTGCAGCCATATTGCGTGTGTGTGTGTGTGTGTGGTGTGTGTGTGTGGTGTGTGTGGTGTGTGTGTGTGTGTGGTGTGTGTGTGTGTGTGTGTGTGTGTGTGTGTGTGTGTGTGTGTGTGTGTGTGTGTGTGTGTGTGTGTGTGTGTGTGTGTGTGTGTGTGTGTGTGTGTGTGTGTTGCAGGGGAGCTGGAGCAGGCAGCAGTGGAGGAAGAGTGTGGGGGAAACTTCATTGACCTGAGGAAGGCTTTCTTTCTCCTGACAGGAGCAGAGGCGCCTCTGGTGGCCAAGGTGGGTACTACACCGTGTGTGTGTGTGTGTGTGTGTGTGTGTGTGTGTGTGTGTTTCCCATTCATTGCTAATGGTAGATGTCTGGTTGTCTGTACTGACTGTATACTCTGCAGACACTAGCTGTAGAATGTAGAAAAAGTGATCACATTTCAGTCACATTTTATGCTGATAATGGAAAGACAGTTTGTTTCCATGGTGACCGGCTGCAGTAGCTGCTGCTGTCAGTCAGCAGTACTAAATACTACTACAGTACTACAGTACTACAGTACTACAGTACTACAGTACTAGCCGTACTGTAGTTGAACTACAGGACCCCGCCTCCTCTTCGTTGTGATTGGTCGGCACGTAGCAGTATGTTACGCTATGTCATCGTCACATTATCTTACATTGATATGTTACCTTCTGTCCTGTCCTGTCCTGTTTGTCCTGTCCTGTCCTGTCCTGTCCTGTCCTGTGCTGTCCTGTCCTGTCTGTCCTGTCCTGTCCTGCCTGTCCTGTCTTGTTTGTCCTGTCCTATCCTATCCTGTCCTGTCCTGTGCTGTCCTGTCCTGTCTGTCCTGTCCTGTCCTGTCCTGTCCTGTCTGTCCTGTCCTGTTTTTCCTGTCCTGTCCTGTCCTGTCCTGTTTTTCCTGTCCTGTCCTGTCTGTCCTGTCCTGTCCTGTCTGTCCTGTCCTGTCCTGTTTTTCCTGTCCTGTCCTGTTTTTCCTGTCCTGTCCTGTCTGTCCTGTCCTGTTTTTCCTGTCCTGTCCTGTCTGTCCTGTCCTGTCCTGTCCTGTCCTGTCTGTCCTGTCCTGTTTTTCCTGTCCTGTCCTGTCCTGTCCTGTCCTGTCCTGTGCTGTCCTGTCCTGTCCTGTCTGTCCTGTCCTGTCCTGTCCTGTCTGTCCTGTCCTGTTTTTCCTGTCCTGTCCTGTCCTGTTTTTCCTGTCCTGTCCTGTCCTGTCTGTCCTGTCCTGTCCTGTCTGTCCTGTCCTGTCCTGTTTTTCCTGTCCTGTCCTGTCCTGTCCTGTTTTTCCTGTCCTGTCCTGTCTGTCCTGTCCTGTTTTTCCTGTCCTGTCCTGTTTTTCCTGTCCTGTCCTGTCCTGTCCTGTCCTGTCCTGTCCTGTTTTTCCTGTCCTGTCCTGTCCTGTCCTGTCCTGTATGTCCTGTCCTGTCCTGTTTTTCCTGTCCTGTCCCCTCCTGTCTGTCCTGCAGAGCCAGGCTCTGCTGCGTTGGCATCAGTCCAGCAGGTTCTGCAGTGCGACCGGTCAGCTGACGAGCCGCAACCAGGCAGGAAGCCAGAGAGTCTGCAGCAGCAGCGGCATCACCTACTACCCCACGGTAACACCCCCACCTCTGACCCCTGACCCCCCACCTCTGACCCCTGACCCCCCCACCTCTGACCCCTGACCCCCCCCCCTCTGACCCCTGACCCCCCCACCTCTGACCCATGACCCATGACCCATGACCCCCTGTGGAGGGGGCAAGAGCAAAGACTGTTTCAATACAAGGAGCAGCAATTAATACAGTTAATATGGACAAAGTTACAAACAGCTGTTAAAGTTCTGTACTTCTTCATCCTGGTGCTCCTGGTCCTCCTGGTGCTTCTGGTCCTCCTGGTGCTCCTGGTGCTCCTGGTGCTCCTGGTGCTCCTGGTGCTCCTGGTCCTCCTGGTCCTCCTGGTCCTCCTCCAGATGGCCCCGGTGGTGCTCGTCCTGGTGTCTGATGGGAAACGGTGTTTACTGGGCCGACAGTCGTCCTTCCCCGAGGGAATGTACAGCGCTCTGGCCGGCTTCTGTGACATGGGTGAGACTGTCTGTCTGTCTGCCTGTCTCTCTCTCTCTGCCTGTCTCTTTCTCTGCCTGTCTGTCTCTCTCTCTGTCTCTCTCTCTCTTTCTCTGTCTGTCTGTCTGCCTGTCTCTCTCTCTCTCTCTGCCTGTCTGTCTGCCTGCCTGTCTGTCTCTCTCTCTCTGTCTGTCTGTCTGTCTGCCTGTCTCTCTCTCTCTGTCTCTCTCTCTTTCTATGTCTGTCTCTCTGTCTGTCTCTCTCTCTGCCTGTCTCTCTCTCTCTCTGTCTGTCTCTCTCTCTGCCTGTCTGTCTCTCTGCCTGTCTAACAGCCTTGTTGTTGCAGGAGAGAGCCTGGAGGAGGCTCTGAGCAGGGAGGTGGGGGAGGAGGTGGGGCTGCAGGTGCAGAGCGTCTCCTTCTCCTCCTCTCAGCACTGGCCCTTCCCACAGTCCTCCTTCATGCTGGGCTGCCATGCTGCTGTGAGCCCAGAGCACACACAGGTCAGACCACACACACACACACACACACACACACACACACACACACACACACACACACACACACACGCACACACACACACACACACACACACACACACATACACACACTGAACACACTGAACACACACACTCTTAACACTCTGAACACTCTGAACACTCTGAACACTCTGAACACACTCTGAACACACTGAACACACACACTCTTAACACTCTGAACACTCTTAACACTCTGAACACTCTGAACACTCTGAACACTCTGAACACACTCTGAACACTCTGAACACACTCTGAACACACTGAACACTCTGAACACACTGAACACACTCTGAACACTCTGAACACACTCTGAACACACTCTGAACACTCTGAACACACTCTGAACACTCTGAACACACTCTGAACACACTCTGAACACTCTGAACACACTCTGAACACACTGAACACTCTACACACTCTGAACACTCTGAACACACTCTGAACACTCTGAACACACTCTACACACTCTGAACACACTCTGAACACTCTGAACACACTCTACACACTCTGAACACACTCTGAACACACTCTACACACTCTGAACACTCTGAACACACTGAACACTCTGAACACACTGAACACTCTGAACACACTCTACACACTCTGAACACTCTGAACACACTGAACACACTCTGAACACTCTGAACACACTCTGAACACACTGAACACTCTGAACACACTCTGAACACTCTGAACACACTCTGAACACACTGAACACTCTGAACACACTCTGAACACACTGAACACACTCTGAACACACTCTGAACACTCTGAACACACTCTGAACACACTCTGAACACACTGAACACTCTGAACACACTCTGAACACTCTGAACACACTCTGAACACACTGAACACTCTGAACACACTCTGAACACTCTGAACACACTCTGAACACACTGAACACTCTGAACACACTCTGAACACTCTGAACACACTGAACACACTCTGAACACACTCTGAACACTGAACACACTCTGAACACACTGAACACTCTGAACACTCTGAACACACTGAACACTCTGAACACACTGAACACTCTGAACACACTCTGAACACTCTGAACACACTCTGAACACTCTGAACAAACTGAACACACACTGAACCCTCCTGTCTCCTCTGTGTGTTTCTCTGTCCAGCTGGACGTGGACCACTCGGAGCTGGAGGACGCTCGCTGGTTCAGCCTGGAGGAGATCAGCTCCGCCCTGCAGGTGCAGGCTCCGCCCAGGAGAGGAGGCCCCGCCCCCCTCTGGGTGCCCCCGAAACACGCCATCGCCCACCGCCTCATCAGGGAGTGGGCCGACCGGCAGAGAGGCAGCCGGGCGGGGGAGGAGGGGGAGGAGCTGCCGCCGCTTTAAAGGCCTGCTTCACCTTCAGACTGAACTCAGATCAGATCCAGATCAGATCCAGATCCAACACAGACTGGGAAACAAGCAGCAGGTCATGATGCTGGAGCAGCAGAGTGTTTCCCTGCTCACCAACACACACATCAGTCTGAGCTGGTTCACAGAGTGCTGCAGTGTTGATGTGAACACCTGGAGCTGAATCTCTGCTCCACCTGCTGCACATGTGCAGTGAGGTCAGAGTGACATCAGCTGCACATGTGCAGTGAGGACAGAGTGACATCAGCTGATGACACAGGCACATTTTATTGTTTACTATTTAGTAGCTGCTGGACCATTTAGAACACATTTTGGGCCGAGGACATGTCACCTGACCAACTCTCCTGTCTCTGATTGGTTGATGTTGAAACTAGAGCTGAATAATTCATTTTTTAAAAATCAAAATCGTAATATGAACTTCTGCAATTTCCAAATCTCAGAGTCTGCAGTTAGTTTCTTCAGAGTTTGGTTTGTGAATCAGAAGTTTTGGAGCCATGAGTCAAAACCTTCATCAGACTCAAACTTTTAAAGTTCTAAAAACTATGACAAGAAAAACTTGTGATGATATGAATCACACTTTAAATCACAATATGCAATATTCTGTTAAATAATCACAGTTATATATTTTGTCAGTATCGTTCAGCTCACTGTCCGGTCCGACCGGCTGGATTTCAGACAGTCACACCTTCACTGCCCTAAAAATGTGCGGCTGGATCATCAGCTTTATGCTGCTGGCTGCAGCTAAACATTAAAAAATTAAAATGCAAATCTTCCATCCCAGAAATGAATGGAGCGATGTGTTCAAATACCTGGAGAAACACTGTAATGAACAGGACAGATGTCAAACTCATTTAGATTCATGCTGTAAAACAACATCTACCTCCTGCCTGACTGTCATGTTTAAGCTGATAACTAAACATTAATAAATATGAATCAAACCTCACAGAATCTGAGTCAGTGTTTGATGTTTGGTCTGAATGTATTATTCTGCCTCGCTGGAAGGTTTTTACTCTGAAACACTTCAGTCTGTTTTTAGAAAAGAAACAAACACTTTTTATTTTTCATTACACTTTAAAGTCTTAATATTACTTATTATTCATTATTATCATTACTTATTTTCCCAGGCAGAAACAAAAACATCAACTTTTATTCACATCAAGTTACAGAATTATGAAGTAAAGTGCAACACAGACAAGAAACCTGACGCATTAAAAACAAACAATATTATTATTATTATTTATTATTTTATCTAGTGAAGTGGAAGCTGTTGGCCAGCAGGGGGCTGCAGGTTTGACTCTTCACTCTTTGGATGGAATTTATCTCTTCATCATTTTTCTGCCTTAAATCTCAGCGACAGAAATCCTGAGAACTGACCGCAAGTCTGAGAGCTGGAATCAGTTTAGTGTCTGAGCCGGACCAGCAGGTGGCCTGCGGGTCGTGTGGGTCCTGGTCTGGATGGACCTTCAGAGGTTCTCCAGAGTCCTGTCCGGCGCACACACACACACACACACACACACACACAGACACCATCTAATCCTGTCTCTGTAATAATAATAACACTAATAAGAGCACAACATGCCATTTGCTGGAGACTTTTTTCCAAACCTCACAGTATGAGTCCATACATTTTTAGTATGGTTCCAGTTTGCTGCTGCACATTGATCTATTGATCTACTATTAACAATAATAAAGATAAGAATTTTACTTGTTGAGGCAGCAAAAATCTCAAACCATACTGGACCTTTAGAATTGTTTCATGCTGTTTTCTGCCGTGAACCAGAGTGTATTTCGGTGGAAGAGGATTGTGGGAATAACAGGTGAACCAATACTAAAAGTTTAGATTTTATTAAAATAACGTGCTGCTTGGTAAATCACCTGTATGCCGAAATTACTAGAAGGCTCTAATGATTCTTTTAAGGTGTTAGGTTGTGTTCTAGCAGCTGTGTGTCTTTGCTGATAAGTAAGGAAACATTAAATTGACTAATTTTTGAATGGAGTCTCTCAGTGAGACAGAACTGGCTCAACTGACCTGAATATGAGCTAAACTGTCTACAGTCCTAAATAAAACCTACAGACTCTCTCTCTGATACAACATATGGGCTATAACTCACTTGAGAAAATTATTTTATATTATTTTAGTCCTCGTTTTGCCATCAGTTGCTGCTGTCGCCTTTCAGCTGCTGAAAAGCTCCAAACTTTGGCGCTGTGAATGCGTCATAGTACTGCGACATCGTGGTTACATTATAAAGATATATGTACGTATAAATTATGTTCATAGTCTTTCTCCTCCAGTAACAAAATTAAAGGTCGAGCTAATGTAAATATACTGTAACTAAACCAGAAAAATGACTGAACCGTGATAACAAACAACAAACTTTGTTTTAATAGCAGTTGTGATCTTGAACGCACCACACCCGGTAAAAACCCACAACGGACACATCGATATGAATTATATAACCTCGCTTTTGTGCAGCATTTAATGTAGTAAATCAGAATTCAGTTAATCTTCACGAATAACTCAATTACAACGCAAATATAAGGCGCGTAAACACAAAAAACATCAAAACAAAGCTGCGTTCAAGATCTTTCCGGTCTCGTAACTTCATTTCAACCCGGAAGAAGTTGGACAAACACTTCCTTCCTTCCGGGTCTGTGGCTAGTTTGTTGTTGGCTAATGTCGGTTGTTTACTGCTGAACATTTCGCCTGACTCGTTTTGTTTACAAGACATTTCGCGGTAAACGGCAGAGTGACGTCATGTCTCCCAGCGGCCGGTTAGCTTAGCCAGCTAGCGTTAGCCCGAAGCTCCGGACCGGACCGGACCGGACCGAGCGGCGGGATGAGCAGCTTCGTCGCCCTGCAGACGCAGCTGGCCTCCGTCATGGAGTCGCTGGTCCACGCCGCGGTGGCGGAGCTGGGGAAGCTGGTGGAGGACAGCTCGGTCTTCCTGCTCCGCCTGGAGCTCCGGAGACCCGCCGGGGCCCGGGCCGGGGCCGGGACCGGGGCCGGGGGAGAGGAGGGCCCGCCGGGGGGGCTGCAGGGCCGGCTGCGGGCCGAGAGCCAGGAGAAGATGGTGAGAGAGACAGAGAGAGAGAGAGAGAGAGAGAGAGAGAGAGAGAGAGAGAGAGAGCGAGTGAGACAGAGGAGAAGAGCGAGAGAGAGAGAGAGACAGAAAGAGAGAGAGGAGAAGATGGTGAAAGAGAGAGAGAAAGAGAGAGGACAAGGTGGAGGGAGGGAGGGAGAGAGAGAGAGAAGACGTGAGTGAGAGAGAGAGATGAGAAGAGCGAGAGAGAGGAGAAGATGTTGAGAGAGAGAGAGCAACCTATAGATGGGGAGAGAGAGACAGAGAGCGAGAGAGAGAGACAGGAGATGGTGAAAGACGGGGGAGAGAGAGGAGAAGATGGTGAGAGAGAGAAAGAGAGAGAGAGGGTTGATTGTTGATTTGTCTTATTCAGTAATGTATTCACTATTTCCTCTGTTGTCAGATGGATTAAATCTGTTTTCAGTTCATTGCACATGTTTGAAAAAGCGAGGCTTGTTGCAGAGAGAGAGAGTGTGTGTATGTGTGTGTGTGTGTGTGTGTGTGTGTGTGTGGGGGGGGGGGGGGTAAATATGGATGAACTTTGACCTTTCATCACTCATCATCACAACTACCAAAATGAACAAATAATCAAATTATTTTCAGAGAAAAGTACAGTCCATATGCCAAACCATAACACACATATCGGGTGAGGTGCAGTGTGTGTGTGTGTGTGTGTGTGTGTGTGTGTGTGTGTGGTGGTGGTCATGTGGTTCTCTCTGCTGCTGTGTGACCTCTGACCCCTGCTGCAGACGCTGTTTGCCTCCATCATGGAGACTCTGGGGAACGAGGCTCTGGGGAAGATCATGAACATCGTGGACGACACCAAGTTCCTCATGGACTTTGAGCAGAAGACGGTGAGAGGGAGGGGGAGGGGCAGGAAGCAGCCCCAGACCAGCGTGCTCAACATCCTGTCCGACCGCGGCGTCGGTACGTACCCCGCCGCCACCGTGCACGCTCACAGGCACGCTCACAGGCACGCTCACAGGCACGCTCACAGGCACGCTCACATGCACGCTCACATGCACGCTCAGACCCCACACACACGTACAGCAGCGTGGACTGAGCAGGTAGAGCTGTCAGAGTCTGGAGGTTTTCTCCTGACAGCAGTGAAGTGTAGTCTGGAAAAGTATTAAAAATGAATTGGGTCATTTCCAGGTCTTGAATAGTTTGGGAATTTGAAAAAAAAATGTCTGGAAAAGTCTGGAAAATGTTGCGGTTCAGGTCCGATACACACATCATTCTAGCTTTTATGTTGTTGTAGAGACACTTTGAGTCCACAGGTTTTGTTGATGTGCAGAATAATGTTCAGATAGAGGGACGCTCTTATGACCCAGCCGCTGTCAGCATCCATTATATCAAATACCCACCAACATCAAATCCGGTCAAGAACATAGGGTCTGGGAAAAATATGGAATTTTAAAATGGAAAGCGTGTAGGAACCCTGCCAATCATCTCACATATTCTGATATTTGTTGTAGAGTTGTTCTGATACAGATACCAGTATCTGAAATGCCTCTGATACAGCCTGACATGCTGATCAGGTATCAATGAGTCTGTGCACCGATCCGATATCACGTGATTTATTAGCCCAGAAAAAAATCAACTTTAAAGTAGTTTCATCCGGATAAAGTGTCCGTTTTCCCGGAAATCGTATATACTAAATTTATACTGTTACTGTACTATTTAAAATGTTAAATGTCTTTTATTTTACTAAATTGTGACTGCACTTTAACAGTTTTTTAAAGCAATTGTTATTTATTCCTAGATTTATTTATTTATGTTCTTTTTCAGTTATGACTGACTGACAAACTAGATAATAAAGTTCTATGTCATTCATTCTCTGTTTGTATTTGTTCATGTTTTACAAAGAGTTTAACCTGAGCCAGGCCATACAACAATGATAGCAATCACATCACATCCATACAGGGTTAGTAGTATACAGCTGTTAAAAAATAATAATAATAATATATATATATTTTCTTTAACGCACTGGTATCGGATCGGTACTCTGTATCGGCCGATACACAAGTTCAGGTATCGGAATCGGTATCAGGAAGGAAAAAATGGTATCGGAACATCTCTAATTTGTGGCTGTGAAGAACAACATCTACACAGTGATATGACCTAGTTAGCAGGGCAAGATGTCTGTCTGCGTAAATCATATTGAACACCAGACAAAATCTTCAAAACAAATCAAGGTCTGGGAAAAGTGTGGAATTTTTTAATTGAAGATGTGCAGGAAGCCTGTAAACCGGCCGTCTCTCCACAGAGGCTGAACACTCGTATGGAGCCAGCGCCAGGAGCACAGAGGAGAACAAATCCACACAGGTGAGCTTTAAACCTGGAGGAGGTCAGTTCAGTTCAGTTCAGTTCAGTTCAGTTTATTTAAGAAGGGACAGTGCATATTAATCAGCAATAAATGTAAATACGCCAGATTTAGCCAAAAGGCAAATTTTCATCTGTAGTCCCTGGCCAAGGTGTTTATTAAAAGGCATCCTAAAAAGATACAAGATAAAAGTAAACAGTAAAACATACAGAGCAAAGATAGTTAAGAAAGGACACACAGTTATTTAAACTAGGTAAGCGGTAGCGCTGAACGATTTTGAAAAAAATATCTAATTGGCTGAAAGACCTGTAGGTGCTGAGGACCGGAGAGCAGCTTAACTCTGATGTGTTTGTTTGTGGCGGCAGACCGCGAAGCCCGAGGAGGACTGGAAGGACCTGGAGGCTCCGTTCGTTCTGGCGGTCAGCGTTAAAGACGAACACGGCAACATCGACCTGGGAGCCATCGCCGAGCGTGAGTACCCGATCGATACCGATCGATCCTGATCAAGTCAGGGACCGTGGGTTATCGGCGCCGGTTCATCCGCCACTGATCGGGATTTGACTAAACTTCAGGGAGTGATGCGTCTCTTTGCTCCATGCCAGCATTTTCAGTGTGACAGTGTTTGGCCTCAGGGGGGCGCTGCAGTCCCCCACAGCATGCTGGACTCCTCCTCCTCCCTGTGTCCCTGCTAGTCTAGCGTAGTTTATGGTAGTTCATGGTAGTTCAGGGTTGATCAGGGTAGTTCAGGGTAGTCCAGGGTAGTTTGTGGTAATTCAGGGTAGTTCAGGGTAGTTTGTGGTAATTCAGGGTAGTTCAGGGTAGTTACAATTTACAATTTACAATTTCACATTTGGCAGACGCTTTTATCCAAAGCGACTTACACATGAAGTCCAGGGTAGTTTATGGTAATTCAGGGTAGTTCATGGTAGTTCAGGGTAGTTCAGGGTAGTTCATGGTAGTTCAGGGTAGTCCAGTGCAGTTTATGGTAATTCATGATAGTTCAGGGTATTTCAGGGTAGTTCAGGGTAGTTCAGGGTAGTCCAGTGCAGTTTATGGTAATTCAGGGTAGTTCATGGTAGTTCATGGTAGTTCAGGGTAGTTCAGGGTAGTTCAGGGTAGTTCAGGGTAGTTCATGGTAGTTCAGGGTAGTTCAGGGTAGTCCAGTGCAGTTTATGGTAATTCATGATAGTTCAGGGTATTTCAGGGTAGTTCAGGGTAGTTCAGGGTAGTCCAGTGCAGTTTATGGTAATTCAGGGTAGTTCATGGTAGTTCAGGGTAGTTCAGGGTAGTCCAGGGTAGTTCAGGGTAGTCCAGGGTAGTTCAGGGTAGTCCAGGGTAGTTTGTGGTAATTCAGGGTAGTTTGTGGTAATTCAGGGTAGTTCATGCTAGTTCAGGGTAGTCCAGGGTAGTTTATGGTAATTCAGGGTAGTTCAGGGTAGTTCATGGTAGTTCAGGGTAGTTCAGGGTAGTTCATGGTAGTTCAGGGTAGTCCAGGGTAGTCCAGTGCAGTTTATGGTAATTCATGGTAGTTCAGGGTATTTCAGGGTAGTTCAGGGTAGTTCAGGGTAGTCCAGTGCAGTTTATGGTAATTCAGGGTAGTTCATGGTAGTTCAGGGTAGTTCAGGGTAGTTCAGGGTAGTCCAGGGTAGTTCAGGGTTGATCAGGGTAGTTCAGGGTAGTCCAGGGTAGTTCAGGGTTGATCAGGGTAGTTCAGGGTAGTCCAGGGTAGTTTGTGGTAATTCAGGGTAGTTCATGCTAGTTCAGGGTAGTTCAGGGTAGTTCAGGGTAATTCAGGGTAGTTCATGCTAGTTCAGGGTAGTTCAGGGTAGTTCAGGGTAATTCAGGGTAGTTCAGGGTAGTCCAGTGCAGTTTATGGTAGTTCAGGGTAGTCCAGTGCAGTTTATGGTAATTCATGATAGTTCAGGGTATTTCAGGGTAGTTCAGGGTAGTTCAGGGTAGTCCAGTGCAGTTTATGGTAATTCAGGGTAGTTCATGGTAGTTCAGGGTAGTTCAGGGTAGTCCAGGGTAGTTCAGGGTAGTCCAGGGTAGTTCAGGGTAGTCCAGGGTAGTTTGTGGTAATTCAGGGTAGTTTGTGGTAATTCAGGGTAGTTCATGCTAGTTCAGGGTAGTCCAGGGTAGTTTATGGTAATTCAGGGTAGTTCAGGGTAGTTCATGGTAGTTCAGGGTAGTTCAGGGTAGTTCATGGTAGTTCAGGGTAGTCCAGGGTAGTCCAGTGCAGTTTATGGTAATTCATGGTAGTTCAGGGTATTTCAGGGTAGTTCAGGGTAGTTCAGGGTAGTTCAGGGTAGTTCAGGGTAGTCCAGTGCAGTTTATGGTAATTCAGGGTAGTTCATGGTAGTTCAGGGTAGTTCAGGGTAGTTCAGGGTAGTCCAGGGTAGTTCAGGGTTGATCAGGGTAGTTCAGGGTAGTCCAGGGTAGTTCAGGGTTGATCAGGGTAGTTCAGGGTAGTCCAGGGTAGTTTGTGGTAATTCAGGGTAGTTCATGCTAGTTCAGGGTAGTTCAGGGTAGTTCAGGGTAATTCAGGGTAGTTCAGGGTAGTCCAGTGCAGTTTATGGTAGTTCAGGGTAGTCCAGTGCAGTTTATGGTAATTCATGGTAGTTCAGGGTATTTCAGGGTAGTTCAGGGTAGTTCAGGGTAGTCCAGTGCAGTTTATGGTAGTTCAGGGTAGCCCATGGTAGTTCAGGTAGTCCAGAAACAGTCCTGCAAATCGGTCCAACCATCAGCAACCTCCAGACAAATAATCTATCATGTGACATTCATGATGAAATGCCCTGCAGGGACTCGACTGCAGTAAAACTGGTTTCTCCCCCTCAGTGTTTACAGCTTTATCTTTGTTGTCTAGATGGGAATAAATCAGTTCGGTTTAATAACACAGACGTTGTTTTCCCTCCAGGAGCCGCAGAAGAAGCTTTTGATGGCAGCAAGTCTTCTGAGCCGGTGACCCTTGACCCCCAGCAGCAGCAGCAGCAGCAGCAGGCGGAGCAGCAGCAGCCGTCCAGTCCGGCCGACCTGCTGCTGCACAAACTCGTGAGTCAGGGCTGGAAGTATTTCATCTGCACCGAGTGCGGCAAGAGCTTCTCGTCTCAGAGCAACCTGAAGGCTCACCTGCGGATCCACACCGGCGAGCGGCCGTTCACCTGCGTCGTCTGCAGCAAAGGCTTCGCCCACAAGCAGAGCCTGCAGGACCACGTCCGCACGCACACCGGGGAGAAGCCCTTCAAGTGCCTGCAGTGCGGAAAGTGCTTCGGCAAGCAGGCGCACCTGAAGACGCACGCCATCATCCACACCGGGGAGAAGCCGTACGGCTGCGAGCTCTGCGGCCGCAGGTTCAACCTGGCGCAGAACCTGACGCGCCACGCCCAGATCCACACCGGAGAGAAGATCTTCGTCTGCCCGGTGTGCGGGAAAGGCTTCACCCGAGCCGTCACGCTGAAAACCCACGAGCTCATCCACACCGGCCAGAAGCCCTTCAAGTGCGCCGAGTGCTCCAAGAGCTTCCGCCACGCCGTCAACCTGAAGAACCACCAGCGGATCCACACCGGCGTGCGTCCGTTCAGCTGCGACCTGTGCGGCAAAACCTTCCGGCAGTCGGTGAACCTGAAGATCCACCGGCGGATCCACACCGGGGAGCGTCCGTTCAGCTGCAAGGAGTGCGGCAAGAGCTTCAGCCAGCAGAGCAGCCTGATCTCCCACGGCCGCACGCACTCCGAGGAGCGGCCGTTCCCCTGCGGCTGCTGCGACAAGAAGTTCAACAACGCCAACAGCCTGAAGCTGCACCTGCGGGTGCACACCGGGGAGAAGCCGTACGGCTGCGAGGTCTGCGGCAAGACCTTCAGCCAGGGAAGCCACCTGCGCACGCACAAGAGGCACGTGCACGCCGGCGGGAAGCAGTACATCTGTGACAAGTGTGGCAAGAGATACTCAGACCAGCGCAACCTGAAGATGCACAAGTGTGTGTACGCATGAGCCTGCAGCGGACACACACACACACACACACACACACACACACACACACACATCATGGACTGTGGGATAAGCAGTTTCTTTTGTAGTAATTATTGTATCTGTTTGTGCTGCAGGTTTTGTTTTGTTTTTTTGGTCAAGAGTTTTGGAAGAAACTTTCCCAGAATACTGTGAGAGCAAATATAAATCATTTATTTAATGATTCATTTTGTTCAAGATAGAGATTCTGCTTTTTATGTTATAATATTTTTTCAAGGTGAGTGTGTGTGTGTGTGTGTGTGTGTGTGTGTGTGTGTGTGTGTGTGTGTGTGTGTGTGTGTGTGTGTGTGTGTGTGTGTGTGTGAGTGAAACAGGAGGTGGACCTGGTCTGGTCTGCAGCTCTGATGCTGAACTGAAGTTAAAATTTGCTGCTTTCCACTTCAGACTGCAGCCTCTAAATGTGTACAGATGCACATTGTCGCTTTTTATAATTTTATAGCTGGGATTTTTGACGTGGAAAATAATATTTGTACAGGAAACGAACATCTACAGTCTCCCATCCTCCAACATCTAGCAGACATCACACTGCAGTAAAGCCAGACAGCAGTAAATACTGTCTGTGTGCTGTAAAGGTCAAAGGTCAGCAATTCAATTCATCTGAGGAATTGGAATTTGAAAAAAGCTACAGGAAACAGAATGTGAATTGAATTGGAAGTTTAATTTAATTCTGTGAAATTCCATATTTTTTAGTTTTTTCTTCCCACACATCTGAGATTCCACATGATGCTTTATATGATCAATACTGAATATCAGAACATGTTAAAGGAACCGTTCAGCTGGTGTTTGATGCAGAACATGTGATGGTAATCCAGACATTATGACACAATGTGTTTGATTAATTTGATTGTTGATTATGTTGATTCATAATGTTTTGATTTATAATGTTTAGAGTCCAGAAAAACTCTCTTAAAGTGGAATTTCATGGAGTCCAGTGGCCAGTTGCTTAAAGCTAGTTTAAGACCAGTCTGAGCCTTAGACTGGTCTTAGATTCTCAGGATGGACTCGGCTAATTAAGGTAGGACAGTTAGCCTCCTTCCCCCCGGCTAATCTTGAGTTAAGAATTGTGTTGTTATGGCAACGAGTCGGCCTGACTGTCAGAGCGGGAAGTTTAAATACTGAAGCTGTTTCATAAAAGACGGCAAATCTCTGGTTTTTGGGAAAGAGACTGAAGAAGAGAGAGAGTCTTTAGAGAGAGAAACAACACATTAGAGATCTACAACAATCAAGAAGTAGTAGGAACAGGTAAATATATAAGTGTCTGTAGCAAGTTTGACTCAAGGCCACATTTAAGTCTAAGACTAGGTCTATCTTTATGCAACTGGCCCCAGGTCTGTCCCAGTTCAGTTCACATGTGTTTCCTCTCAGCTGGGAGGCTTTCCCCCTGCAGGACTGGACTCAGGTTACAGTCTCAGGTCAGCTGGTGATTACGGAAGCTGAGAACGGCCGTGCTTGCAATTATTTTTAATGTCGGTATCTCAAGATCACAAGTTAATTATCTCGTTATCTCGAGAAAACAAAAGGCCGATTTCTCGAGATAACGAGATCATTTATCACAAGAAAACGACTTTTGTTTTCTCCATCACAGGATAATTATGGAGAACTGGAAAATGAGAGTCTGGTTCATTTGATCACATGATTTCAGCCTTCAGATCAGTGTCATGACTGTCAGGATTCAGAACTGCTTCACTGTCTTCTCCTTACATGACGAGGACTGATCTGAATGTTTTCTCTAACAGAAAGACACAATGCACTTTCTGCCTGTTAGACCTTGACTGAAGTCCAGTCTGATTGATTTTCAGCTTAAATCAGCTGCTACAGTCGTCCAGACGCCATCTCTGCATGCTGCATGGCTCCTGATCTCAACATTATAAGTAATAAGAGGAAACAACATTTTGTTTTCTCGTGATAACGGGTTGATTATCTCGTTTTCTCGAGATGACAAAGCTTGTTTTCTGGAGATAATTAACTCTTGATCTCGAGATAACGGCATTAAAAAAAATAATTGCCAGCATGGCCGTTCTGGGCTTCCGTAGGCGACGCTTCAGCCTGCAGGAGAATAAACTCTGAAGTGTTTCTGCTGCTCTCTGGCTCTGTGGCGGGTCAGGGTCTGGCTCTGTGGCGGGTCAGGGTCTGGCTCTGTGGCGGGTCAGGGTCTGCCTCTCCAGGTGAGTCCTCAGGTGGTTTTACAGGCCGTCCTGCAGCTGGAGGGTCAGAGGGTCTTCTCACACAGCCTGTCCTGATCCTGATCCTGATCCTGATCCTGATCCTGATCCTGATCCAGAAAGATGCTCCACTCATCAGTTCATCATAATCTTCCTTCTGTACAGTTTTCCCTCTGCAGTATTTCTGAATAAATGAATGTGTGAACACAGCAGGTCGGCGTTTATTTAAAAAACTGCAGCTGCTGAGTGTTTAACGTCCAGTGGTGGAAAGTAACTAAGTACATTTACTCAAGTACTGTACTTAAGTACAATTTTGAGGTACTTGTACTTTACTTGAGCATTTCCATTTTATGCTACTTTATACTTATACTCCACTACATTTTAGAGGGAAATATTGTACTTTTTACTCCATTACATTTATTTTACAGCTATAGTTACTGGTTACTTTTCAGATCAATATTTTATATTTAAAACATTTGATCAACTTTATAAAATAACTATAAAAAAGCATTGTTATAGGTTAGACTACTGAGGTTAGGCTAGGTTAGACTTTTACTTGTAATGGAGTATCTTTACATTGTTATATTGATACTTTTACTGCAGTAAAACATCTCAGTACTTCTTCCACCACTGGAAACATCTTGGTCCTGCTGTTGCTGCCTTTATTCTGGATATGGATTTTTTTTTATTGCTGATTAGGATGTTTTTGACTATGACAGCCTAATCCAAAAATGTCTTAGAAATGTCTCATTAACTGTGGCTTGCAAGACCAAGTCCTTAATCAGATGATGATTCCACTGATTGATTTATGACTTCTCAGTAGGTCAGTAAGGCTTTTATTTTGGAAACAAAAAAGATCGAACACATGTTCAGTATGGCTTTTATTTTATTATGATGGGAAGTCCTGTGTTTAGATTTTTTATATTGTTTTATTGGGACGAAAATACATATTGTACAGATCAAATATATAGAAAAACCACAAATACACAAAACATAACAAAGGAAAATATTTAGAGCCGGTTCTGTGTTTCCCGGTCGGCTTGACACCGGTCCTACGTCACTGGAATCTCAAAATGGCGTCCTTCCGCGGTCTGGCTCGGCTGTCATTCCCGGGATGACAACAACCCCAGCGGACCGGACGGACCAGACGCCGCTTCGGTCTCCGGTCAACGAACCGCCCAGAACCGGAGCCACCGGCCGAATGAACCGACACTGAAGAGGACCGGCCGGGTTGTTTGTTTTTGTTCCCGGGATGACGCGCCGGCGGAGCCTGCGGTTGGCCAGCGACCCGCCGCGGTGCTTAGCTGCGGCGATACAGATCTGAGGATGTGGATACAGCTCTGTGAAGCTAGCCGGAGTTAGCACCGGCAAGACCGGAAGATAGGCGGTTTAATTTCAAAATAAAACGAAGAATCGATTACTGTTGGGAAGTAAGAACAGGCCTGAGTAACAACGCACACATGGCTATGAATACATAGTGTGGTGAGGGCATTAGTTATTTTAATGTACTGCGAATTTCTCTGTAAAATTCGACTCTTTCACGTGAGACCTTTATTCAAATGACCGGTAACCAACAGGTGCGTCAGTGAGGCTTTTATTTTTTTTGAGGGGAAAGACCGGAAGTCGTATTGTTAACATTCTGGCTAGTTTAACACTGGTTTGGATGCGAGAGTGACATGGAAACGACCGGTGATGGCTCCTCTCCACCGGCCGTGACCGACACGGAGGAGTCTTCAGCTCATCTTCATCATCTTCATCATCAGCATTCCTCCTTAGCCGGTGTCACGGACCGGCGTCAGACCGGCTGCCGCTGCGCACACCGGGAGTCTTGTTGTGGTGACGCCGGGGAGGAGGAGTGTCTCCCGGCAGAGTCCGGCGCTCTGCCCCGGTGTGTGCGCCCCGGCGCCGGGAGTCCCGCCGTGCTCGGTCCGGTCGGGGAGACTCACGGTGTGTCTGACGTAATTAATACCGGGCTTAGTAGGTCAACCGGGACAGGTGGTGACGGCAGCCTGGATGGACAAACGGGACGCTGCTGCGACCGCGGGGAGGCAGGTGGGGGGGCGGGGCCTGACCACAGTGACGTCACCTGTCTGTCAGACGCAGACAGGACAGGTCAGAGTATAAACATGCAGGATGGGAATTCCTCCACACAGCAGACAGACGCTGTGAGCGCCTGGAGGGAGGGGTCAGAGGTCAGCCGGTGTAACGGGCTGGACGGGGGGCGGGGCTCTCTGCCCAACAGGGCCTGTGTGTCACAGCGGGACGGTTCCTCCGGTCTGCACTCTGGGGTTCAAACAGGCGGACAGCCTGATGGAGGGCTGGTGATGGGAGAGGGGCGGGGCAGAGGGGCGGCTGAACCACAGGCTGAGGCCTCTCTTAGCTCCGCCCCCACCTGTCAGGGAACAACAAAACCAACGCCTCCCGGCTTCAACGGAGAGGACGACAAGGAAGCCGAGGAGGAGGAGGAGGCGGCCTCGGGCCTGGGTCCGTCCCGCCGCCCGGCCCCGGCCCCGGCCCCGGCCCCGGCCCCCAGGTCCCTCCCCTGCAGTGTGAGCTGTGACTCCGCCCCCCTCAGCCCCGGCTCCGGGCCGGAGGCGGGCTCGGACGACGAGGCGTTCGCCAAGCCGGTCCCGGGCCGGCAGCGGAGCGGGTGCTTCCCGGAGGTCGGTCCGGGCCCCAGGAACACCTACGAGTGCAGCCGGAGGCAGAGCGCCCCGGGCCAGCTGCCCCAGGGCGGGGCGGGGGCCGGGGGCGGGGCCGCGCACCCGGGGGCTGACCCAGAAGCAGAACTGCAGTCCAGGAGGCCCGGGATAGTGGACTACCTGGGCAGGTAAACCATCAGCTGCTGCAGCTGCTTGACCAGAAAACTACAGTTCAACACCCAGACTGACTGACCGGCAGCATGCAGGAGCAGGAGCAGTAGCAGTAGTACTCGGAGCAGTAGTATTAGCAGTAGTAGTAGTAGTAGTACTAAGGTGTGTGGTGCTTGGTGAAGCTGCAGTACTGCAGTACTTCAGCAGCCTCAGCCTGTAAATGTTGGATGAAGCAGGTTTGTGTTTCACTGCAGTCTGTTTGACTGAAACATTCATCTGCTTTAACCACATCAATCATTCATGTTTCTGTTTTTACCAGAACACAACATACTGAACCAGAGATCATCTGATAACAGCAATCTACTATTACTACTACTACACTACTACTACTACACTACTACTACTACACTACTACTACTACTACACTACTACTACTACTACTACACTACTACTACTACTACTACACTACTACTACTACACTACTACTATTACTACTACTACACTACTACTACTACTACTACACTACTACTACACTACTACTAATACTACTACTACACTACTACTACTACTACACTACTACTATTACTACTACTACACTACTACTACTATTACTACACTACTACTACTACTACTACTACTACACTACTACTACTACTACTACTACTACTACACTACTACTACTATTACTACTATACTACTACTACTACACTACTACTACTACTACTACTATACTACTACTACACTACTACTACTACACTACTACTATTACTACTACTACACTACTACTACTACTACTACTACTATTACTACACTACTACTACTACTACTACTACACTACTACTACTACTACTACTACTACTATACTACTTTACTACTACTACTACACTACTACTACTACTACTACTACTACTACTACTACTACTATACTACTACTACACTACTACTACTGCTGCTGCTACTATTACTACTACTACTACTACTACTGCTGCTGCTACTACTACTACTACACTACTACTACTACTACTACTGCTGCTGCTACTACTACTATTACTACTACTACACTACTACTACTATTACTACTACTACTACTACTACTACTACTACTACTACTACTGCTGCTGCTACTACTACTATTACTACTACTACTACTACTACTGTTATTACTGCTACTAATACTGCTACTACCACTACTACTACTACTTCTACACTACTACTACTGATACTTATACTGTTAGTAGTGCTGCTAGTACTGGACTGATGTTTTCTTGCCATCGTTCAGTTTTGTTCGTCACTTTTCTGGAAGGTGAAGTTTAACTTTATTTGTTCTCTCAGTTAAAGTCGAGCTACATTTCTGTTATTTATCTTCTGTGGATCAGCAGAATGAACTGATACATCATCCATTAGTCAATAATTACACCTTTTACTAGCCACTGTCCTGTCTGTCTCTCCTGTGTGTGTGTGTGTGTGTGTGTGTGTGTGTGTGTGTGTGTGTGTGTGTGTGTGTGTCAGGGGTGTGTTCAGCAGGAAGCAGCGGTCTGCCAGTCAGAGTGTCGCAGGCTGGAAGCTGTTTGGTAAAATTCCTCCCAGAGAAAGTCCAACTAAAGACTCCCGCACCATCCAGCAGGTAACTCTGTTCACACTCTGTTCACACTCTGTTCACACTCTGTTCACACTGTTCACACTCTGTTCACACTCTGTTCACACTCTGTTCACACTCTGTTCACACTGTTCACACTCTGTTCACACTGTTCACACTCTGTTCAAACTCTGTTCACACTGTTCACACTCTGTTCACACTCTGTTCACACTGTTCACACTCTGTTCACACTGTTCACACTCTTTTCACACTCTGTTCACACTGTTCACACTGTTCACACTCTGTTCACACTCTGTTCACACTCTGTTCACACTCTGTTCAAACTCTGTTCACACTGTTCACACTCTTTTCACACTCTGTTCACACTCTGTTCACACTGTTCACACTCTGTTCACACTCTGTTCACACTCTGTTCACACTGTTCACACTCTGTTCACACTCTGTTCACACTCTGTTCAAACTCTGTTCACACTGTTCACACTCTTTTCACACTCTGTTCACACTCTGTTCACACTCTGTTCACACTCTGTTCACACTCTTTTCACACTCTGTTCACACTCTGTTCACACTCTGTTCACACGCTTTTCCCACTCTGTTCACACTCTGTTCACACTAGCCCTCATTTATGAAACGAACGTACCACAGAAAACTGGGCGTTCGGTCATTTCCACGCAAAGCTCGGCATTTATCAATTTGGACGTGAGCGGAGCTACGATCAAATCTCACGTCAAGTCTCAACTCCTGTAGCAAGTTTTGGAGTCAGCGTGGACTTGGTGCAGCAGAGTAAATCTGCTGAGTCGGAGAACTGTTAGGATTAGACCATATAGTATTCTGACTGGCATCTAAGCATATGCAGCCACATATTCATCACTTAAAAATATGTAGCCTATGGCAAAATATTATATTTTGTAAAGGCCTACATCGACTATGTGTCATACAGCCTATCCCTAACATAAATATGTATTTTCAAATTGTTTGCAATTAACGGTGTTAACAGTTTTCTGGTGTAAGATTAATTTCTCTTTCATTTTGAGATAGCCTACTTGTTTGAGGTCTGACCATTTTTTCTTCACCTAAATGTAAAGAATTGCGATACAAGCTATTATATTAGGCTGCTATTATTTATATATATATATATATATATATATAGGCTATACATATCACGGATGTATAAATTAAATACCGCAGCAGTGATTTCTTTCCATGCTGCATTTTTCCGACTTCCTTTGAAGACTTTCCAGGCTGCCAAACAGAACTAATTGGTTCAGTTGGACT